>NW_025367870.1:0-7470 GCF_016433145.1 Gracilinanus agilis | reverse complement strand
TCCATCTTCCTCAGCATTTCATTTTTAAACTCTTCCATAACTTGTGACCAGCTTTCATTTTTTTGGGGAGGTTTGGATTTTTGTTTTCCCTCCTCTGTTGTCTGGATTTTCTCTGTGTAGAAGTTGTCCAGTGTTCCAGAGTTTCTCTTGATGGTCTTTTTCTTCTGGACTTCCTTATTGCTGGCCATTGTTAGCCCCGCCCCTTTTCCCCTTTGTCTTTGCACTCCTGGTCTGCCTGGGCCTTGCAAGCTTGGGGGGGGAGGGGGCTCTGGTCTCCTTGTCCTCGGGGTCAGGCCTCCTGGTAGTTCCTGGTCTGCCCCTCTGCCCGAGGTTCCTTCAGCAGTCTTTGGGGCTGCTTCCACAGCCACGCTCAGGTCTGCACCGGGTCCTCACTGGAGGTCCAAGCCTGGGCTGGAGATCGTTATCCAAGCCTAGGGCACTGCCTTTGCCTGCGCTGATGCTCTTAGGGCCCTGCTTTCACCCCTGCAGAAGGTAGTGAAAGTCCGTGGGCTGGAGATCTTTATTCGCCCCTGAGGCGATACCTTCAGTGCTTGGGAAAGGCTGCGTTTTAGGGGCCTTTGTCCAGGCTGGAGGCGGTGCCTTCACCCACGTGGGCGCTCAGGGAAAGTCCCAGCCACCTGGGGTCCCTCGTCTTGCAGCGCACAGGTACGGGCTCAGGGGCTGCCAGTGATTATCTGGTTGCCCCAGTCCTGTTTACAGGCTTGTGCGGTGTGGGGGGTGGGGGAGGGGCTTCTTCCTCTCGTGTTTTAGTGAGAGCTGTTTCACCCCTTTAAAGTGTGGAAATGCCCCGATTCTGCGTACCTTCAATGCTGCGCCCTGTTGTGGGGTTCCTTCGTTCCTCTGGACTCGTTTTTATTTCCCCTTGAGGGGTCCTGTGTGGTTCGGTCAGGAGAGATTGAGCAGCTGCTCCTTACTCTGCCGCCATCTTAACCGGAAGAGAACTGAATGACTTTTAAAGAGACTGTATCTTACTGTATTTTGCTAATTAGTTTTGTAAATTAATCTTGCTTATTTCGTTGATTTTCCTGTTGCACTGAATCATTTTATGCTAATGAAGTTACTGCTTATGATATTATATTTCCTAATTTACTTAAAGCTTACTGTATCAGAAACAATGTGGTTATATGTACCACCTATGAACATCTTATAGAGCACATGTCTTTTAAAATTTATTCTGTCTTGGTAATTGCAAAGAACCTTGAAAGTTTCCATGCTTTAAATATTACCTTGTAATTTTACAAGAGATCTTTTTTAACTCTTACTTTAAATCCTTAAGAATTGTTGTCTTAAAGGATAAAGCTTTTATATATTTTATTATAAGAGATATTATTGCCTTAAATGGGTAGAAGCATTTCCTACCCAGGATTTTTTTAAATACAGAGAGTCTAGGAGCTCCTGTATATTCTTATCTGAGGATGATTATACCAGAAGGTTTCTTTTTTTTAAAATATCACATTTTGCTATGGAAGCAATAACAGGGTTTGTTGAGAAACTCTTAGCCAAGATTAAAAGTTGTAACAAGTAAATGATTTTAAACATCATTGTTTTAAAATGTGCTATTGGAAATTATGGTACTCTATCTGAATGTGCATTGTGAATCTGCTATTTTGTAAAACCCACTTTCTCTCACAGAAAACCACATTTTTGGGTAACATAACCCTTCTAATTCTAAGCTATATATATATATTTGATTTTTAAAACATTTTTTAATTAGAGCATTCCTTTTTCTCATCTTGTACTGGAAGTACATATATAATCATTATTTATCCTTTTTCTGATTCTACAGCAAATACCTGAGCCTATAGGACTGTGATTAAATGCCTCTCTGATTCCAGAAGGGAATATGAAAGCTGTTAATAGTGCTAAAGAAAGCACATGGTCAGAGACTTGACTGACTAAGATCTGCATAATTGCAGCAGTTCTATGCCAATACTTTAGGGCTTGGAAATTGGGGTTTGAGTCCTGGAGTCCCAGTCTTTTCTAAAACTTTAGAGGACGTGGGTCCCCTCGACTTAGATTCCTAGAAAGCACCTAAGATTGGTTATTTATTTGGCTCACTTCCCTAAAAAAGCTGATGATAAAGTCAGATCAGAGAGAGACATTTTCCTTTAGTCCTGGCCCTGAATGGGTAATTGCACACTGCTGAATTCACTTTAATTAGACCTCCATTCAAAGGTCTAAGTTTATTTTCCCTACATTTTTTGCACATTTTACATTTCATTTACAAGTTAATTTTTTCTTCTTTTTCTTGAATTTTATTCTTTGTATTTTGCCATCCTTAGCTGACCTGAGGTACTTTTTTTTTTTAGAAAAAAGGTGTGTTTAAGATTTACCTCACGGGGATATCTGTTAAGTTTTTTAAAATTCGGTAATGTAAAAATATATGTATATTTAACTCTTTTAGGAGTAATTTCACAGGGAATTGTATGAATCTTAGAAGAAAATGTATGTTTTGTAATCTATAATGTAAAGTTTAAATTCTTTTGAGAATAATTTCAGGATAAGGATCTTGCCATCTCCCAAAAATCCAGACGACGAACTTGTTTGGTGAGGACACATGAAGATGTCTGAAAAGCCTTCACTGTACCATGAAGACCAAACTTTGAACTTTGGGGTGCAGTTGATTGAACTATGGGGAGTTGAAATTGAGTTGTATGTATTGTTTTAATTGTACACTGTTATGCCAGTGGGGGACAGCCCCAAATTGGTTTTTTGTCAATGCGGCTAATTTTAACTATTTGTTCATCTATTTCTTTTATCCCCAAATTCCTGAAAAATTTAGAAGTTGTTTATTTTTACAGGTCCAGCGAAGAAAAAAGGACTAACCTTTTTTTTTGCCGGACCTCACGGGGAATTGTAAAAGTGAAATTTGGGAAATGCCATCTAAAAGTGTATATATTTCTATGGACATGGGAAATGTATCAAAACTACATTTCCCGTGATCCAACATGGTCCAACTGGTTTCCGTTTCCGGGTTTTTGGGCTTGGGAAGGCCTACGTCTTGACCCAGGGAAGAGCTTAAATCTCCTGGGTTAGGAGGGAGTGGCCTCTTTGCCAGTAGGTTCTTGGCTAACAGACTCGGAGACAGTAATGGAGGCAGCAGTTTTGAATGCTTACAAGTGCGTGGTCTGATAACTTTATCTATAAACATGGCTTTAATTAAAATACTAATTTATATATTTATACCAGCCTTTATCATTTTTTATCCTTATACTATATACAGCCTTTGGAGAATTTAATGACTTCAGAATTTAAATTGATTTTAAGGGGTCTTCAGAAGTGATTTTCAGATATCTAGTAGCACCACTACATCTGACTGATCATTTGCCTACCTTTTAGTTGTTTGTAACAAGAGGTAAGGATCTATTTAGTAGTTGAAGTGAAGTATAATATCACTATTGTATTCCCCACCTCTGCATTTATTAAAAATTAATGGATGAGACATCTGAAATGATTTTCACTATTGTAGTCCTCACCTTCATATTGCAATGGATGGGACATATAAAGACATGCCTTTTATGGCTGTTACAGTCCCATACCAGAGGAGAGAGGTTTCCCAAGGGGCATGATAGATTATAATCTCATCTGGGAGGTGGGAAGGTTTTCTCAGGAGGCTTTGTAACCCCTAGATAAGTTTTTTATATTTGTACTCTTCAGTTTACTCTACCATTCCATCAGAATGATCTAGATTCTTGGTGACATTTTAGACCCAAAAGGTTTTCATCAGTAGTACAAAGATTTGTATTTTTTCTGGGCTCTCCTGTCACATTTTGGAATGATGATAGTGATAGACTTTGTTAGAAATATCTTCACCAAGATTGAAAGATTGGCTAGATCTGTAGAACTTGTGACAAGTATCCATGAGCTTCATAGTTGTTTTTTTTAATGTCGCACAGGAAGTGGCTATAGACTCACGTGAATCATAATGATAGCGGATTTGTTTTGCTATTGTCACTAAATGAACTATTATGATTTTGGGGATCTTGGTACTTCTTTGAATGCGCATTATCTGCTGTACTACTCTTTTATAAAGCTGTTACTTAGTGAAAATCATTTGTACTCACACTGTGAATCATGGCCAAGTTAAAAATGAAATGGATCTCATTTTGGGGTGAGAAATCTTTGTATTCTGCTTCTACTTGGGTGACACTTTTTCACTGACTGTGAATTATATATTTTTAATTAAAAATTTTTTATTATTGTTTTTCCTTGCATGTGCAATAGAGTATTTGTTTTCTTTTTTCTCTCATATTTTTGTACTTGAAGCACATGTTACCCAAATTAATGTTTTTTAAATTTTAAGTTAAGCATGTCCATTAGCTCTAATGTCAATGCATACTGTGAAAGGGAATTCTTGGTTTTCCATGAGTCCACACTTTACTTGATACTAGGTGAGAACAAGCCAGAAACTTAAGAGTTGAGGAGCTCACAGACCACTTAGTGAGTTCACACCTTACTTGATGCTAGGTAAGAACAAGCCAGAAACTCAAGAGCTCACACACTCAGAAAGGTGTGGTTCCAAAGGTGGGAACTCAGACAACTTGGAAGCTGTGATTTGCCCTCGTGAAAAGGGGCAGGGACAGGAAACCACCATAAAAGCCACGAAGGAGGCTGGTGAAGGAATCTGGTGAGGGAGGCTAGTAGAGAGTGAACTCCAAGAAGAGAGTCACTCCAAGAAAGAGAGAGTGAACTCCAAGAAGAGAGTCACTCCAAGAAGGAAGTTGGCTTCAAGAAGAAGGTTGGCTCAAAGAAGAAAGTAGACCTCAGGAATAATCTTCAGCTCCAGTCATTGTCTTGGGTGAGTGGATAACTGGTTTTCCCTTCCTGTCTTCTGGAGACAGTTTAATTCTGATTAATGTTAACAAGTCCTTGCTGAGCCAAGCACTGAAACAATATTTAGTCCAAACTATTAATTTTAACACTTCTAATACCCAAAAGCTTTAGACTATGGAAACCTGACATTGATTGTTAAATATTATGGGATTTTGATTAATAATTGTGTCTGATTCTAGAAGGGATCACAAAAGAACCACTGCACAGTGCCAAGGAGCACAAAGTTAACCTGCACAGTGCCAACAAGCACAAGGTCAAGGAGACCAACCAATCCTGGTGAGATTGATGAAATCTGCTCCTAGACAGGGGACTTGAACTTATTTGGGGATTTGAGGAAGCAGCTATTTGCAAAGTCAAATGCAAGATTCTCTCATGCCAGATCCACAGTTCTACCAAGTACTGCACTTTGGTAGCCATTCTGGCTCCCCTATCCCTGAGAGCAAAGGTAAAATCAGACCAGGGAATGCTATTTCCTGTCTGCTTCAAAATCTAGTCCTTTTTCTATCTTTCATAGTGCGGCAATTTTCTGTGCAGCTGCTGATTGGATAAATGCATAGTTGCTACTACAGGTTTGTGGGACATAAATCACTTTAATCAGACCCTGTCAAGGAACTGTTATAGGTTTATTTTTCCTTACTTAAAATTTTTACACATAAGACTTTGATATTTTAGATTTTATCCAGAAGTTACTTTTTCTTATTCATTTGTTTTTTATTTTGATGTTTTTTATTTTCTTTTGACAATTTATTCATATACCTCATAATTCAGCCATGTATCCCTGAGTGATCTATGTGTTTGTCAACACCCTCCTCAGGGGGAGATTGTATTATTATCCTAAAATGCAAAATTTAAATTCTTTTGAGAATAATTTTAGGACAAGAAATTTGCTACCTCCTTGAATCCAGAAAATTAGCTGTTTGGAGAAGGCTCCATGAAGATGCCTGCAGAGACCATCCGCTGCACCAAGAGATCCAGAGTAAACTCTGGGATGTGGTGACTTGAACTATGGGGGGTTAGATACATTTATTTTGAATGTACACTCTTATGCCAAAGGGGACTGCCCGAGATTGTTTTTTTGTCAATGCACCTAGTTTTGTTCTTTTTCTCTTTTATTTCCCTCTTTCCCCCTAATTATTATAATTTCCCCTTAGAAAGTACAACATTGTATGTATCTCTAGTTAAAAATCTTTAGAGTTATAAGTTGGTTGTATGTACTGATTCCATGGGGAAATAGGCATAAAATCTGGGAGATTTCTACATGCTTGTTTTTCATTGGAATCACAGGGGAGATTGTATAATTAGAATTTTGTACCCCAGTACATCATTCCCCAGAATCCCACTTTTGTCCTCATGTTATGTCCTTACATTTTGGAGATAAAGTTTCTATAACCCTGCTCCTTCTTGCTCTTTTCCTGCTATCATAGTCAGGAAATCTTCTCTTCACCCAGGATTTACTTTTGTCTTTTTGTTTGCTCTACTTCAAGTGATTATTAATCTTATAAAATATGATACTTGGAGTTATTGGATATTAATTAAATCTTATAGTACTATGGGTTATGAGAAGCATAAGAGGTAACCCAGAAGAACAGAGTAACTCTACAATAAGTACAATTAAAGCCTCAGAGAAAAAAAGTACCTTGGACATAAGAACTTTAAAAATGTTCAGAAAAAATTAAGTAAGAGATTTAAAAATAAAAGGACTAGAAACCTTGATGGGACAATTGGTGAAAAATAAATATCCTGGAGTAAAAAATGAAAAACCTTATTTTAATAATGGACTCTATGGAGACAGAATGACAAGGAAGTTAAATAAAGTTAAGTTTAATGGTTTGGTAAGGATGGGATTAGAGGGAGAGGGGTTTCTAATTTCTAAGGGTACCAACTGCCAGAGAATTGTGGCAGTTGGGTTGGCTAATCTTAAGCTACCTAACAGCTAGGCAGCAATGGCTTAGCTGAGTGTGACAGGAGCTTTGGGAATCTCACACAACATCCTTGATGACTACCAGGTGATGTCTAGACTCAGGAACACTTCTGGTCACAGCAAGATAACCCACAAGGGCTAGGGAGTACAGGACTTTCTGAAGCTGTTTACCAACTGCAGGAAAGATCCCAACTCTATCTAGATCTTCCTCTTTTATCTTGACTTGTAGATCCACCTCCTCTATGGAGATTCCAAATAGTCCATAGGCTAGTTGAACTGTAGCTCCCAGCATCACACCTCTCCTCCAAAGCAGGAAACTGTCAACTCAGTCTCTCTGAACAAAACCCTTTTAACATTCTGGGCTTAGAATGTCCTCAGCCATCCAAGTTGGTCTGCCTTTTACTTACTCACTACATAAGTCTATCTATAAATTATAAATTACCTATAATAGTTCCCCCCCCTTTGCACAAAGCCAAAATAGTGTTCCACACAATATTTTGGTATTTGTCCACTAACAAATAAATAAAATCCTAATCTCAAAAAATAAGCAAACTACACTTACTCTATCTTACCTTATCTAGCATTACCTTACTCTAGGGATTTAATAAGGAAAGGTAAAGGGAAATATACAATGAACAATTGCATAGTTGTAACAAATAAAATTGATATAGAAGGATATATATATATATATATAT
>NW_025367869.1:0-2906 GCF_016433145.1 Gracilinanus agilis | reverse complement strand
ATGTATATGTATAGGTATATATGTATATGTATGTACTTGTATGTATATATGTATATGGGCATGTATAAAATAGATTCAAAGTGATTTGGTGGGGTGATAGGGGAGTGGAAGGCACTTTTAATCCACTGTAGGAGATCAGGAAATGCCTCATGTAAAAGGGAATGTTCGAGCTGGACCTTGGGGGAAATTTGAGATTCCGAGAGATGGAGGTGAGAAGGGGGGACATTCCAGGAATGGGGGACAGCTAGTGAGAAAGCATGGAGTGCCAATTGCTGTTTGAAGAACAGCAATAATAATCATGAAACTTAGAAATGGAACCAGACTAGCCCTCATATTTGGACTCAAAGTTCTCTGAGGATTTACACAGATCTTTGGGACCAATGTTTTCTCAACTAAGAGGTTATTTTCTTCTTTCAAAATTTTTGCCTTATTTTAATATATTTTTTTAACATCATAGATATTTGTTATCTATCTATCTATCTATCTATCTATCTATCTATCTATCTATCTATCATCTATCTATCTTTTCTTCCCTCTTCTACCTAGTGCATTATCTATGTAACAAAGAATTTTAAAAATAAAGAAAAAATATTTCAGGAAAGCCAACCAATGCATTGACAGTGTCTGAGAGTATACATAACAATCATAGGGCTTCCCCCCTCCCACTTCGGCAAAGAAGGGAGAGAAGGAGGGATATTTTGTCAGTTCTTCTACATAGCCAACATTCATGTTGTTTTTCTTCTTAAAATATATTTGCTTTTTACATTGTTAGAGCCATTGTGTATGTGCTTTTCCTGGTTCTGCTTTCTTTACTCTAACTGTTCATATGTCTTACTCTTTTCTGAATTTTTTATATACATGATTTCTTGTGGTACAGCAATATTCTCCTGTTTCTTTCAATAACATTTTCTGCATGCCTGGGAGTGAGGAGTTAGCCTTGATATACCTGGGGATAAGTTCAATGTGGAAAATTTTCTGGGGTTCTTAAAGTGGGAGCTAGGAGCCAAGGGAAGAGACACGTCCCCCTCGCATCTCTCAGTCTACCCAGGCTTCTCACATTATAACTATCCCTAATTTGAGAGTTATAAGGCTATACATCCATACACACCCACACTCAGACATACACACATAGGCATACATATACACATGCACACATTCAATGGCGCTGTAATGACCAGGTTGATTGGGGCTCCCATTCGGTCATCAAGAACTATTTCCCAATGTCCCTGTGAGTGTGCGACGGATTGTTCCATTGGTCACTGTCAGCTGGAATCATTGGATCCCTTGGTTCCAGCATGTGACCTACTGGGCATCATCAGAGCCCAAAGGAGGACAGGAATAGCAAGTGCTGGCACAGCTGACCAGCTGACATGTCAGAAGAGAAGAGACCTTTAATATTATCTTGCAGTGGAAAGAATACAGGATCTTAAGTCAGTCTGTCAACAAACTATTATTTTTTATATATTTATATAATTTATGTTATATATAATATTATATATCATATATTATATCATATAAAATTATATATGATGTATATAACAATTTATTATTATATAGTTATTATATAATAATTAAAGATAATAGTTTATTATGTGTTTACTCTGTTAATCACTGAGGGTAGAAATCAGGGCAAAAACATGGTCCCTTCCCTCAGGGAGGCCACGTTCTAATCTAATAGCTTAAGTTAGAACACTTGGATTTTATTCTTTCTATTCAAAGTTATTCTCCTCCTTATTTAAAAAAAAACAACAAAAAACAACAAAACAAACAAAAGCAACCCTTATTTTTTGTCTTAGAATCAGTACTGTGTATTGGTTCCAAGGCAGAAGAGCAGTAAGGGCTAGGCAGTGGGGGTTAAGTGACTTGCCCAGGGTCACACATCTAGGGAGTGTCTGAGGCCAGATTTGAACCCCCAGATTTGTGGTGAGTCAGGAAATTTAGGTTTGGGTTTTAACTTGGCCACTCACTCACTCTCACTCACTCACTGACTGAGTGACCTCCAGGAAATCCCTTCTTCTTTCTGGACTTCTGTTTCTTCCATTGTAAAACAGAAGAAATAATTCCTTCCTGACCTCCCTTTCTCTGAGAGGATTAGATGCCATGATAGGTGTGAAAAGGTTTTAAGCATCACATAAATGTTTGTTCTTTACCCTCTTGCTGATGATGTCTGTCGATAGTGTCAGTTCTGGGATTTCCTAGTGCCTCACACAGTTCCTGGACATAGCAGGCCCTTAATAAAGGTTTGTGGATGGATTGATCTCCTTTCTTGGTCTCAGCTTGATTTCAGCCTTGTAAAGAAAAAGCTCTGTCCTTTGGGGAAAGAATTTCAGGCCTCAGTCAGCAGGAAGCTTTGGGGCTGCTTGTGTCCCTGGAACCCCAAACCGTACTCAAGAGGCAGCCCTGCATATCCTGGACCCCATGGCAGCTCTGTGACAGTACATCCCAAAAGAGGCTGGCTACCTGTTTGACTTGTTCCAGTTGGGACAGTTACTTGAGAAAGGGACAAGTGCTGAGAACCCTCACAACCTCCCTTCAGAGCACAGTGTAAGCAAAGGGACAGGGACAGGAGGATGTGGGCTGGGTTTGGGGAAATCATGAGTGCTCCAGGGTGATTAGAGCATGTATTCCTGGAGCAGGAGCAGTAAGACTGGAGGCTGGAAATATAGGTTGAAAACAATTAGTGGAGACTTGAATGCTATGGTAAAGAGCTTGGCATTTGTCCTGTGGACAGTGGGGAACCACAGAAAGTTTGAGAGTAGGAAAGTGATGGTGTTTAGGGTTTTAATTAGGCAAGAGTTCTTTCAGACTTTGTAAAGTTCCTGGCATATAGTAGACTTCCTTCCTTCCTTCCTTCTTCCTTCCTTCCTTCCTTCCTTCCTTCCTTCCTTCCTTCCTTCCTTCCTCCC
>NW_025367868.1:0-6514 GCF_016433145.1 Gracilinanus agilis | reverse complement strand
GAAAGAAAGAAAGAAAGAAAGAAAGAAAGAAAGAAAGAAAGAAAGGAGGAAGGAAGGAAGGAAAAGGAGGGAGGGAAGTAGAAAGGAAGGAAGGGAGGAATAAAGGCAGGAGGGAAGGAAGAAAGAGAGAGAGGGAAGGAAGGAGAAAGGAAGGAAGGAAGAAAAAGAGAGAGAGTAGATGGATGGATGGATGGATGGATGGATGGATGGATGGACTGATGGATGGATGGATGGAAAATCTTGGAAACCTACATCAATACTATGGTGTCATATTCTATATTCGGAACCAGGAAGACATGAATTCTAGTGTTGCCTCTGATACTTTCCAGTTAGTTGACCTTGAGGCTAGTCATCTCTCTCCTCCAAGCCTTAGTCTCTTCATCTGTAAGATGAATCATTGTTATTCAGTAGTGCCCAACTTTCCATGACCCCATTTGGGGTTTTGGGGGGCAAAGATCCTAGGGTGTTTTGCCATTTCCTTCTCCAGCTCATTTTACAGATGAGGAAACTGAAGTAAATTAAGTGACTTGCCCAGGGTTACACTACTAGAAAATGTCTGATACCAAATTTGAACTCAGGAAGATGAGTCTTCCTAACTCCAGCCTCAGAGTTCTATCCACTGTGCCATTTAGCTGCCCTATCAAATGAGTATAATAGCCTAAGTAAGTTGCAATCCCACCCTCCCAGGGCAATTATGAGGAAAATGCCATGGAAAGGCAGGCTATTGCTATTTATATAGGACCTGGCAGTTTGCAAAGTGTCCCCTCACAAGAAGCTTATGAGAGAGACCTAGCCAGCTTCCATTGGGACTTTCCTTAGGCAAAGAAAGGACTGATATTTGTGCAACTTGGTTGGGGGTGCTGTTTGCCAACCTCTACCAGTTCAGGATATTAGCCATTTGAACCATCTTCCCATTTGTTTCCATGAGTCAGGTAAATGAAAGATATTCATTTAGTACTTTGTGTTCCTCCTGGATGATTCCCCAGACTCCCTCTTAATAGAGTGAATAAAAAGACAAAGATTAGAACAGACACCCCGCCTGGCAAGACCCAGAGAATATCAATGTTTCACTCTTCTACACTTTGCCCGCCTTTCCCCTTAGTTTCCTTATTTGTTAAAGGAGGCAGTTGAGCTAGGTGATCTCTTAAGGCCCATCCCACCACTGACTGCTCTACTTTAAGGGTCTTCAACATTCATATTCTCTGTTCTAAGAGCCCCCCCCAGCTCTGTCTAATATTCTCTGTCAACTCCTCTCAGATCAGACACCCTGTATTCTAAATATCTCTACCAACTTCCCCATTTATATCCCAAGGTTCCTCCTACCTCTGATATTCCATGTTCTAAAGGTCCTTCCCAGCTCTTACAATCTCTGTTGTAACACCCCTTCCAACCCCATTATTTCTGTGTTCTAAGGTCTGTCCCCACTCTGATATTCTCTGCCCCATGATGCTCTTGCCTCCCTTTTCTCCCCCCTCCTCCTCCCTCTAAGCCCTCTCTCATCATGTCCTCCCCATCCCACTTTCCTCTCTTTTTCAGCCCAGGAAGTTGGAAGAGAGGCTAGGGAGTTCAGTGGCTGCACCTGGATCTAAGAAAACACTGATTTCTCTAAGGAACAGCACAGGACCAGAATAACCAGCCCCTCGGGCCACATTACATAGAGGTGTGTGACATCCTTTTAAAAGTTATCCAAAACCACCCCCTTCCAATAACTCTCCAGCTCCAGTTAAGGCATTTGGCCCCTAAAGGCATTAACTAGTGAGGAACAATGCCCCAAGAGAAAGACTCCAAGACAGCCAGCTCCTTCTTTGAGCACCTGAATATGAATCTCGATTTTCCAAACTTCCTAATTTAGGAGAGTTTTGTGGTCTCAGTTTCCCCAACTGTAAAACGAGATGATTGGGAATGTTGTAATCTTATTTCTTCCAGCCCCAAGTCCTCTAATAGAGATCCATGATGTTGTGGAAAGAATCCTGCCTCTGGAGTCAGAGAAACCGAATTTATTTCCCCCCTCTGATGCTTTACCTGTGTCATCTTCAATTATTACTTGTGTAACCTTGGCTAAATCACTTCATCTCCCTCAGCCTCAGCTTGCTATCTGTAAAGTGGAGGCTTTGAATTAGATGGTCTCTTCTGTCTGTTCTGGTCCTAGATCTAAGATCCTATGTTTCTCCTCCTTTAGAATATAAGTTCACTGAGGGCAGGATGGTTTTTTTCCTTCATATCTTTGTGCCTCCAGCACTCAGTTTATGACATATAATAAGGGATTATTGATCAATGGGTTGTTTGACTAAATGGCCGCTTCTAAACTTTGACATCTCAGGGTGAGTTTAAACCTGCTTCCTCTATATCATCCTTCTTCCTTTACAAATATGGAGGACCACAGAGTGTGGAACACCATATGATAATGTCAGATTTTTCTCCAGGTATTGGTTAGTTTTGCTGAACTGTGATCTTTTCTCCTCTTTCTTATTCGTTGTTATAAGGAGGGATACATTGAGAAATGTAGGTGATATAAAACAAAAGACATCAATAAACACTTTTTAAAAATGGAACTATCTCCTTGTCCCACAACTAGCACTCCCCATTCTGCATTGGTCCTCTGCAGCCTCACAATAAGCAGATGTTGAATGACTGTATTTGGGATGACACAGGGGATGGGATCCTGTCCTCAGAAGGAAGTTGGATGGGATGAAATACCTCCAAAGCTTGTTCAAGCTCTGAGGTTCACAATTTATTATTGCATTAACTCTTAAGCAGCTATATTGGTCTCTAGGATGAAAGTTGGAAAAAACCTTAGAAGTCAACTAGCCCACTCCTCTCATTTTATAACTGTGGAAACTGAGGCACAAAGAAGTGGAAACTGAAGGATGCCTGTCTGTCAGAGAGTGGCTGAACAAGTTGTGCTATATGACTGAGATGGAATGCTATTTTGCTATAAGAAATGATGGGCAGATTCTCAGCAATTCAATGATCCAGGACAATTCTGAAGGACTAATGACAAAGAATGCTATCCGCCTCCAGAGAAAGATGTGTTGGAGTCTGAATGTAGTTCAAAGAACATTGTTTTTCACTTTATTTTAGTGTTTTTATTTTGGAGTTTGGGTTTTTTCCTGAGTATTTTCTCACAATAATAACCAATACAGAAAAATATTTTGCATGATCATACATGTACAGTTTAAATCAAATTGCTTATCATCTTAGGGCAAAGGGAGGGAAGGAACCAATTTGGATCTTATAATTTTAGAAAATGTATATTGAAAATTGTTATTACACGAAATTGGGAAAATAAAATAAAATAAAGGAATGATAAGCAGGGAGATTTCAGAAAAACCTGGAAAGACCTGCATGAACTGATGCAAAGTGAAGTGAGCAGAACCAAGAGATCATTGTACACAGTAATAGCAATAATGTATGATGATCACTTGTGAATGACTTAACTGTTCTCAGCAATACAATGATCCAAGACAATCCCAAAGGATTCATGATGAAAAATGTCATTCACCTCCAGAGAAAGAACTGATGGAGACTGCATACAGATCAAAAGAGACCATTCTTCACTTTATTTTCTTCATAGGTTTTTTTTTTAATGTGCTATCTTCCACAACATGACTAATATGGAAATATGTTTTGGATGACAGTCCATGTATAACAATAACAAATTGCTTACCATCTCAGGGACAAGGGAGAGAATGAGAGAATGTGGGGTTCAAAATGTTAGAAAAAGGGGCAGCTGGGTGGCTCAGTGGATTGAGAGCCAGGCCTAGAGACGGGAGGTCCTAGGTTCAAATCCGGCCTCAGACACTTCCCAGCTGTGTGACCCTGGGCAAGTCACTTGACCCCCATTGCCTACCCTTACCAATCTTCCACCTATAAGTCAATACACAGAAGTAAAAGGTTTAAAATAAAAAAAATAAAAAACAAAATAAAACAAAATGTTAGAAAAAGCGGCCTCAGACTCTTCCTAGCTGTGTGACCCTGGGCAAGTCACTTGACCCCCATTGCCCACCCATACCACTCTTCTGCCTTGGAGCCAATACACAGTATTGACTCCAAGACGGAAGGTGAGGGTTTAAAAAAAATGTTAGAAAAAGAATGCCAGAGGGCAACTAGGTGGCACAATGGATAAAGTGCCAGACCTGGAGTCAGGAGGACACAGGAAAAAAGAAAACAAATACCAACCATTGTTTTGATGTGTAAGAAGGAAAAATAAAATATTACTGAAGGGGAAAAAAAGAAAAAGAAATAAATTGAGGCCTGGAAGGTGAAGTAATATGATCCCACTGAATCACAGATTTAGGGCTAATAGAAATCATAGAGGTCATCTATCCCAGCTCCCTCACCAATGACCCCTAAAGCCTCTCTTGCCCTAACATTTGTGTCTTACTAGTATACCCCAGTTAGGCTTCTTCTAGTCAGAGCTCAAAAGCCAAGCAAGTGGGAGCAGCTATGTGGCTCAGTGGATAGGGAGTCAGGCTCAGAGATAGGAGTCCTGGGTTCAAATATGACCTTAGATGTTTCCTAGCTGTGTGACCCTGGGCAAGTCACTTAACCCCCATTGCCTAGTCCTTACCACTCTTCTGCCTGGGAACCAATACACAGAATTGATTCTAAGATGGAAGGTAAGGATTAAAAATAACAAAACCAAGCAGGACAGAAAGCAAGGAGAGAACTGACTAGCAAGGAACAGAGCACCAACTCCAAAGGCATTTGGTCTCCTGAGGACATTGTCCTCACCCTCACTGAGTTGGGGCAGGGGGCAGGGTCTTGGAAGGGGAGACTGGAGCTCTAGCCCATCCCCTAGCCTAGCCCCACTTCTTACATGTTGAGCGTGGGCTCACTCTGAGTTTTGTAGCATGGACCCTTCAAAGCCTCCCCTCCCTGTCTGGGGAGCTGAGGATTCTACTGAACTGAATTGAAGTGAATTGAATGAAATGCAGAATAGTGAAGTAGCTAGGGATGTCCATCTAAAGACTACCCATGACTTGGGTTCAAATTCAGACTTGGACCCTTACTAGCTATGAGACCTTGGTCAGTTTCTCTGGACTCTATATAACTGGGCTGTAAGCCATTCCAGTCCCAGGAGCCTTCACCCAGGCTGTCCCCCCTGCCTCTGAGATGTTTCTTCCTCACCTTTTAGGACCCTTAATTCCCCTTTGGGGCTCAGCTAAGTGCCACGTCCCCTCCTTGATTCTCCCAGCTGTTAGGACTCTGCACTTCCTCCTCCTATTACTTTGTAATTACTTTCTTTGTGTTTTGTGGTGACATTTGTGTACAGAGAGCTCTTGGAGGACCAGTGGTGGCTCTGCGTCTATCTTGGCATTCCCAGGACCTAGGACGATGCCAGGCACATACTCAGTCAATTAATGCTCCTTGACTTCTTGACCTACATTGTAGGCGCTCAATCAATGCTTATGAATGAGTAAATGAACAGTTGCTGTGCCCTTTTCTCCAGCTGAGGTGTTCAGTGGCCACTAAGCTGCCACGGCCCCTGCCCCACACGCTCTCCTCTCCAAGAGACGCCTCCTCTCCTGACTGCTTGCCCTTTTCCTCCCTCTGACAGCTAGCTCAGAGGCATGGCCAGGAATGTGTATGAGAAAGCAGCATTTAGCAGAGAGCCCAACTGCTCTGAGAGTCAGAGTGCAGGGAAAGCGGCTCCTTCGGCATCCAAGTCCAAGGCAGAGGCACCAAGAGCTACTCCGGGACCAGCTGCTCCCCGTCAGCTTTCCATGAGAGAACTCTTGGGCAGGGTCTCCCCTCTCAAAGAAGATCCCCTTGCTCTCTACAAGAAGCCCCCAGCACTCGTCTCTTCTTGGCCTCCATATAGCTGGACTCTCAGAAATATCACCTGCTGGAGCACCCCAGAATTTCATCTTCTTGGAAATACCCAAGATGGGTGCAGAGCAGGGAGGGGGGCATCTAGGGGCTCAGTGAATTGAAAGTAGGTCTAGAGACAAGAGGTCTTAGATTCAAATCTTGTACACTTCCTAGCTGGGTGACCCTGGGCAAGTCACTTAACCCCCACTGCCTAGCCCTTAACATTCTTCTACCTTGGAACCAATACACAGTATTGATTCTAAGATGGATGGTAAGAATTTTGGGTTTTTTTTTTTTAAAGATAGAGACGGGGGGGAAGGTATGGTAGAGAATAAAGGCAGGGAAGAATGAAAGGGAAGGTGAACCGTCCCCCTCAGGAGCCTGATGTCAACTCTAATAAAGCCTTCTCTAGTTCAGGGCTCCTTGAAATGTCTCCCCTCAGAGCTTCACCAGCCCTCTTCAGGTTGGAATTTGAGCAAAGACAGTCCTCCCTCTCACCTTTCTCCTCCCCTCTCCATCATTCCTCTCATAGCCTCTTTTTGTCCTTCTCTCTGTCTCATTGTTTCTGTCTCTCTGTCTCCCTCTCTCTGCCTCTCTGTCTCCCTCCCTCCCGTTCTCCCTTCCTCTTTCTCTCTCTGTCTCTGTCTCTGTCTCTGCCTCTCTCTCTCTCTCTCTCTCTCTCTCTCTCTCTCTCTCTCTC
>NW_025367867.1:0-4473 GCF_016433145.1 Gracilinanus agilis | reverse complement strand
TATCCTATTTGACTATATATTTTAAATTATTCTATTCCATTTTCCCCAATTGGTTATTCCATCTATTTGACTATTCATATTTTACATTATTCTTTTCTATTTTCTATTCTATTTTACCATAATTCTATGTATATTATTCCATTCTATGGTTACATTTTATGTTATTCTATCCTATTTTCTATTCTACTGTTTTACTCTATTTATATTTTGTATTATTCTAGTTTATTCTCTTTTGCTATATTCATATTTTATGTTATTCTATTTTATTTCATTCTATTTATATTTCATATTATTCTATTCTATTTTCTATACATTTCTATTATCACATATAGATAATAGATGTCAGAAGGAGAATTTGAATCTAGGGCCTCTGGATTCTATGGATAGTGAACTCCAATATCCACACTAGAGACCTCTCTGCTGGATTTCACCCCTCACTCAACCACCTCCTCCCCTGAGCCTAGGGGTGACTGAGGCTCCCTCTGTCCCTCTCTCTGACACACTGACCACTGGCCTAGCTTGTGAATCCCTGCTTGCTTTTATTTATAAATACGGAGGGCAAGGATGAATACAGCCCAGGCTGTGTATTTCCGTCTGCGGTAATAAAATGGAGCAGAGGAAGAATTTACAGTCAGGGATTATAAAGCAATTGTGGCCATAAAGTCATTCAGGAGGGTTCAGGTGGAGGTGAGAGGAGAAGTTCAGGAGTTCAGTACCTCGCGGGACTTCCGGGAGGTTGATGTTCTGAGAACAGCCACTGTGAGGTGGCGGCCTTGGGTCCCCCAAAGGTTCTTGGCCTCTGAGTCAGGCATAGAATCATAGGATCTAAAATTGGAAGAAACTTTAGAGTTCTAGTTTAGCCTTTGCATGAAGCATCCCTGACCCCCAAAGTGTATGCGTGTGCGTGTGTGAGTGAACAAAGTCTAATTTTTGGAGTAAGCATTGGAGGTGGAGAATTGGGGTTGTTCTCATGGTCAAGGTAGCACCTGAATTATCTGAACTGAATCTTGAAGGAAGGTAGGACTTCATAGAGGTGGAGGCAAGGAAGGAATGAATTTCAGGCATGAGGTAAAAGCCTCTGTAGAGGAATGGAGATGACAAATGGAATGTCATGTACAGAGAATAGGAAATGCCATTTTGACCAGGACAGAGAATATGTGAAAGAGTATGGGTACTGGATGAGTGGAAAGGAGGGGATGGATGTCAGAGATGCTGGGGAGGTGGAACCAAGGCTTGGAAACTGGATGGATATGTGGGATAATGAAGTGAATCTAAATGATTGGGAAAATGATAGCAGCCTCAACAGAAATAATAATAGCTAACATTTATGTAGTGAAAAATGATAGTAGCCTCAACAGAAATAATAATAGCTAACATTTATATAGTGATTTAAGGTTTCCAAAAGCATTTTACATTTTGGATTCTCATGATAACTCTGTGAAATAAATGCTATTATCACCCCCATTTTACAGCTGAGACAATTGAGTCTTATAGAGGCTAAGTGATTTGCCTGGGCTTACAAAGGTAGGGAGGATCTGAGGGACAATTTGTCTTCCTGATTGTAGATCCCAAGTTTAATCTGCTAAGATACTTAACAAGAAAGTGAAAAAGGGAGACAGAGTATTTTTGGCAAAAGATAAGTTTTGTGATGGACACATTTGAGTTTAAGATGCCTATGAAACACCCAGAGGGAAATATCCAATTAGTAGTCTTTGATGCATTCCTGGAGCTCAGGAGAGTGATGAAGGTTGCATCTCTATCTCTAATCTTGATTATATCTCTATAATATCTTTATAAATACATATGAATCAGCTGCATAAAGATGATAGTTGACTCCATGAGAATTGATGAGCTCATCAAGAAAGAAAGTCTATAGAGAAAAGAGCTCAGCATTCAGGTCCTCAGAGCTCCCGGTGTTAACAATGAGATCTGGATGATGACCGAGCAAAGGAACTGAAAAAGAAGGTCAGACAAAAAAGGAAAGAGAGCTGTGCCTCCAAAACTTAGAAAAAAAAGGGGTTCCAAGTCCATTGTGTCAAATGCTACAGAGAGATTCAGAAGGAGAAGAAATGAGAAAAGGCCATTAGATTTGGAATTTCAAGATCTTTCATCTGTTCAATGGTCCTTCAGGATAGGCAGCTTAAATTCCTCCAGCTGTGCAGCATACAGATCTAAGGCTCTCACTATTCTGTTTCCTTTACTCTAGGTCAACTCCACCCTGCCAAAGTATTTCTTAAAATGTGGGGTCTCACATGAACACTGTATGCTTGATGACAATGACCAGAACAGAATATCATAAAACGTTTATATCTCAATTTCTGGACACTATGACTATCTTTATGTGGTTTAGGATAGAATTAATGTTTCTGATCATAATGCCACATATCGACTTTGCATTTCAGTAACAATTCAAGGAAATGTTCACAGGATCTTTGAAAAACTGAGCATTCTAGCTCCTTGTCTCCCATCTTTTCTCACCAAGGCCTACCCAGTGTCATTGTGAAAAATCAGTGAAGTTCTGGTGCATCTAGTTATCTTGGGAACTGTTCATGTTCCCTTGGGCTGTTTTTTTCTTCTTAGGCAAAGTCTTGTTTACCAGAATGTGCTGCAACGAGTCTGAGGTCTTGGGTACAGAGTCCACCAAAGAGCAAGATGATGATTTTAAATTATAGAGTCAGTGGCAGCTGCATTTAAAATACATGAGAAGCCCTTTTCTATTTTCTATTGGTGTGCTCCTCTCTGAAATCATGGGATTTGGGAAGAGAGTACTATGGTACCCTTTCAGCACCATGGGAGGAAGGTAATTCGTGATTCAGAATTATCAGTACTATCTAACTCCTGCTTTCTTTTTATTTTCTACAACAAGGAGAATGATCTTCACAAAAAAGGATAGAATGAAATATTTGATGGGGAATCAAAATTTAAATTAAGTAAGGAGATGGTGAGAGAGTATGTAGCTGCCATGTATAAGATCAAGTCTTCAGACTCTCAGTTCCTCATCTGTAAAATGTTAGAGAAGGAAATGACAAACCATTTCAGTATCTGTATGAGCTCATAAAGAATTGGACATGACTGAAACGACTGAACAAAGTAAAAAAAATGTATTGCTAAGGAAAGCCCTTGAAACTCCTCTGTTCTCCTTCTGTAGGAGTTGGAAAGAAATGAATAAGATGAAGATATGGTTTAGTGGCTTCAGTACTGGTTGACTGGATGCAAAGGATATTGATTAGCAGTAGATCAGTGTCAACAAGGAAAGATGCATCTGTTAGAGGTGTGCTATGAGAATTTTTCCTCCAAAATGTTCTTTAACAAAATGTTTTTAAATCAATGACTTGAATGAAAGGCTGCACAGCAAGCTTGTGAAGTTTTCTAGTGACCCCTTAGTGTGGAGAGACAAATGGCTAAAAACACTGGGGTCTAAAAGGATCTGCAAAGGCTAGAATTGTGGGCTGTAATTTAACAGGAATGAAAGTAATTTTCTTTATTAGGGTTCAAAAAATCAATTGCACAGGAATGAGAAAAGAGTTCACATGGATAACACCTAGAGTTTCTAATATGTTCCAAGCACATGATTACTCAGCAGGATTACATGGCAGGCCAAATAGCAAAAGTGAACTAAATTGAAGAACTTGGTGTTCAGTGGGCAGGAGGTCATAATAATACTGTATTTTACCTTGGTTAAACCAAACCTAGTGTGTTATGTTCAGCTATGGATACCATATCTTAGGAAGGGCATTGACAAATTAGATACTGTGCCTTAATGAAGGTGACCACAATGCTGAGGAGAGTGGAGACCATGCTATATGGGAATTACAGGAAGCAGCTGGGGACATTTTGATAGCAAAAAGAAAGTGTGTGCATATACAAAATATCAATATTCAAATATTTGAAGTACTGTTGTATGGAAGAGTAATAAGATTTGTTCTGCTTGACTCCATAAGGCAGAAGTAAACTAGTGTTCAAAGTTAGAGAGAGAGAATTTTGATTCAACTGAAAGAAAATCATCCTAAAAATTATAAGGGGACAAAAATAAAGTAAGACCATTAAGAGAGAGAGAAGATGGAATTGTGTTGTTTTCTACTAGAGGTCTGCAAGTGCTGGAAGGATGACCACTTGTTGGGAAGGTTCTAAAGGCATTTGTAGTTTGGCCAGAGGTTTGACTCTGACCTCTGAGGTCTTTCCTGACTGTAAGATCCTATGATTGTGATTTTGTGAACTGTATCTAAAAGCTCACTCTGCCCTTTGAATCTAACTAAAAACTCTGAGGGTACATACAACACCAACTGGATGCTGAATACTTGCCCATATTGGGTCCAGTCAAGGATATTTCCTTGTATCTGCCATGGATACTCTTACACAGTGGCCCATTGTGAATCCCATATATTTGCCTGGGATTCTTCTTCTTCTTCTTCTTCTTCTTCTTCTTCTTCTTCTTCTTCTTCTTCTTCTTCTTCTTCTTCTTCTTCTTCTTCT
>NW_025367866.1:0-9863 GCF_016433145.1 Gracilinanus agilis | reverse complement strand
CTTATCCCCTCCCTTGATTAACTTCCCTTTCTACCCCCTCCCTTATTTTTCCCCCTCTTTTTGTTTTTAAAGGCCTTATGAATTCCCTCCCTCTTCTCCCCTCCCTTTTTTGACCTTCCCACTCCCCTGCTCCCCTTGGTTTATCCCTTCTGACTTTCTCAGTAGGGTTAGATAGAGTTTTTTATCCCAATGGATAATAAAGCTACTCTTCCCTCTCTGGGTTGATTACACTAAGAGTAAGGTTTGATTATTACCTCTTAATGCTCTCTTCCTCTCCTTTTTATAATAGTATTTGTCCCCTCTCCCTCCCATGCCCTCTTTGTGTGTAATAGAATATTTTGTTATTCTTATTCACTGAAGTTTCTCTTGGTGTCCCCTGTTATTTACCCCCTCTTTCCCATCCCCCACGCCATCTTAGATTATTTAGTGTTCCACCCTCACCCTGTGAATTATTCTTCTGATTACTATAATAGTGAATATTATAATAGTGAATAGAGTTCACTACAGAGAATTATACATAACATTTCTCTACATAGGAATACAGATAATTAGATCTCACTGAGGCCCTTAAAAAGGCAAATTTAAAAATTATAAGTTTTCTTTCTTTTCCCTCTGTATCTTATTTACCTTTTCATGTTTCTCTCGATTTTTGTGGTTCGATATCAAACTTTCCATTTAGCCCTGGTCTTTTCTGTGCAAATACCTGGAATTCTTCAATTTTGTTGAATGCCCATACTTTCCCCTGGAAATATATAGTCAATTTTGATGGGTAGTTGATCCGTGGTTGCAGGCCCAGCTCTCTTGCCTTTCTGAATATTGTATTCCAAGCCTTACTGTCTTTTAGAGTGGAAGCTGCCAGATCCTGTGTGATCCTGATTGGTGCTCCTTGATATTTGAATTGTCTCTTTCTGGCTTCTTGTAAGATTTTTTCTTTTGCTTGAAAGCTTTTGAATTTGGCAATAATATTTCTAACCGATTTCTTCTCTGGGTCGAATGTGGTAGGTGTTCTATGAATCCTTTCGATGTCTATATTGCCCTCTTGTTGTAGGACTTCAGGGCAATTTTGCTGAATAATTTCTTTTAGTACAGAGTCCAGGTTTCTATTAATTTCTGGTTTTTCTGGAGGCCAATTATTCTCAAATTGTCTCTTCTAGACCGGTTTTCTTGGTCTGTCACTCTCTCATTGAGATATTTCATGTTTCCTTCTATTTTTTCAGTCTTTTGACTTTGTTTTATTTGTTCTTGTTGTCTTGAGAGATCATTAGCTTCCAGTTGCTCAATTCTAGCCTTTAGGGATTGATTTTCGGCCCTAATCTTCTGGTTTTCGGCCCTAATCTTCTGGTTTTCGGCCATAATCTTCTGGTATTCCTTTTCAATCTGGTCATTTCTGGTGTTCAATTTGCTTATCAGTTCATTTGGTTTCTGAGCCTCACTTTCCAGTTGCAAGATTCTACCTTTTAAACTGTTATTTTCTTGCCAGATCTCTTCCATTTTCCTCAAAATCTCAGTTTTGAACTCTTCCATACCTTGTGAGGAGTTTTCCTTATTTGAGGAGGGTCTGGATGCTTGTTTGTTCTCCTCCTCTGTTTGTTCGGTTGTCTGGATTTTCTCTGTGTAAAAGCTGTCGAGTGTTAAAGACTTCTTTTTCTTGTTATTATTATTCTTTCTCTTCTGAACCTCCTGTGACTGAGTAGCCATCATTAGCCCAGCAGCTTCTCAGATTTATCCTTGCACTCAGTGTCTGTTCCTGGTCTATTGGTTCCTGCGGTCTGAGTTCTGGTTTTTTCCAAGGTCAAGCCCCCTGGTGGACCCCCTTGCTTGATCCTCTGCAGGAGGTTCCTTTACAAGTCTCAGGGCGCTGCTTCCACAGTCGTATACCCGTCTGCACTGGTTCCCCACTCAGGTTTTCAGAGCTTTAGTTCCTGGCTGTGTCTGCCTCCACCCACGCCTGCGCCCAGCGTCCACTCTCTGCTCCCGCGCTCAGATTTCGCGTGCGTTTTTTGACTTAATGGGGTCCTAAGTCTTGCTGCTCTCAGGAACAGGTCCCAGAGCTGCTGATGACTCGATGGGTGCCCCAAACTTGCTCTATTTCTTTTTAGCTGGGTTCGGAGCTATAGATGAGTGTGGAGGGGTGGGGGTGGGGCGGTTGCTCAGTCCGCGATTAAGTGAGAGCCCTTTATAGCCTGGAAATGTCTCGATTCCACGTACCTTCCACGCTGTGCCCTGTTGTGGGGTTCCTCCGTTCGTCTGGACTTGTTTTTATGTCCCCTTGAGGAGTTTTGTGTGTTTCGGTCAGGAGAGGTTAAGAGCTGCTTCTTACTCTGCCGCCATCTTAACCCGGAAGACCCATAAAAAATTTTTAAATAAATGTTAGAAATTGTTTTTACATGCCATCAAGAAAAAATGTTATTTTAAAAATGTGTGCCTTGTGTTCTTGTTCATTTCTCAGGAGAGAACTGATGCTCATTTTCTAGCCAGTCCTTCATATACATAAAGATATATTTATTCTATGACTCCTTGATCTGTTTTTCACCACGATAAATAACATTAATCCCATTAATTTTTCTCATAGGACCTACTTATTAGCTTTTTATCATCATAGTTGCTTACCTCTGAACCATTATTAGGCTCAATTTCTGAAATACATTGATCAATATACCATATGGGTCAACAATGAGTCAACAGTATCTACTCACTCTATAGCCTTCCTATCAAGACTGCTTAATGGAACCTCTGTTGTCCAGAACAGTTTCTTTGCCCAAAGTTCGATATTAAATAATAGTCTTAATTATAGGCCTTCCAGCAGCTAGCTTTTGTTGCATTGCCAAATGACCATCCAATACTGAATTTGTCCCATGGGTCTCAACCTTGTAGAAGCATGTTCATAGTTAGTAAAATGCCTTACTTTGTGATTTCTAAATAGGTCTCTTTTCCAAAATTTGAACTTTAGTTCTGACCTACTAGCTATATGACCTTGGGCATATCATTTAATTAAAGTGGACTTCAGTTTCCTCATCTGTAAAATTAGGTATTTGAATTAGGTGACCTCTTGTTTTCCAATTCTGAATCTATGACCCTGTAATCTGTTTATTCTTTCCCTTTTTCCTCCTGTAGAAGATAAGTTTTTTGAGGGTAAGAACTCTCTTGCTTTTGTATTTGTATCCCTAACAAGTAGCATAGTGTCTCACATATATTAGGTGCCTGGAATCTAACAAATGCTTAATTAGCAATTCTGGTTCTTGAGTTTGAAAAAATAATATCTGGTGCTCTCATTTTCTATATAAGGAAAGGAAGACTAATAAAGAATAATTGTAGGGCTGGGCTCAAAGGATTGATTAAATAAGACTCTTTATTGGTGGAGATTGATTACTCCATATTCTTGCTGGCATGAGGGATGGAATTAAAGGAGAGATTCTGGTTTTCTGGCTGCCAGCTTCTAGAGGGAACTCACAAAGTGCCAGACTCTCTTCAGGTACCTGAAGGGAGAGGAAAAAGCTATGGGAAGAAGCTGCCATATAGAAGAGATTGCTGGCTGTGTTGGCTTTTTCCTAGAGTTCCTCTCCCAATATTTCTCTTTCATAGCTAGAAGCTAAAAGACTAGAATCTCTCCTGCTTCAATTCCACCCCCATTGAAAGATCAATCTCCACTAATGAGAAGTCTTATGCAAACGAACCTTTGAGCCAAGATTTAAATGTCATATCAACAAATTCTACAATATTTAAACTATTTTAAGGATCTATGATTAAATCATAAATCTACCATCAATGATAGAAACTGTAGCTCCTCTATAACTTAGAAGATTGTCTTCAAGAATTGTTAGGACTGTAAGATTCACCATGCCAAGAACTACCTAGTGACAAACTTCTACTGGGTTAAATGATAATCCATCACCAGCCCCATGCTCAGTACTTTTTCAGATCAGTAGAACTTTTTAGAGATAGTTCTCTGCTGTAAAAGCCTTCAAAGTCCGGATCACATCTTCATGGATCAAATATTGGAGAAGAACTTAAATGAAAGATATGCATGTGTCATAAGGGAATGACAATAAGTCCAGTCTATATGAACACTTATAGCATACACTGCTGGTGCAACTCCTATGCATACTTCATAAAATGTACATCTCTTGATTTTGTTCCGTATACCATGTGAGGGAAAGGACCTTTTCATATGACTTCTGAGTCAGATTGAGAAAACTTTAAAACAAAAAACAAAATGTTTATTAACTTTGCATCTACTATCCTACCTAGTTTCAACTCTGTAGAACAAGATGTCCTCACCACTTCTATACTTACCACCATGCTGCTAACTCAAGTCTTGATTGACATCATCTCCCTCAGCCTCCTGTGTCCTCTGAAGGGAGGGGGAGCTGGAGGATGGAATACCAAACTCCTTCCAATATCTTGGGCAGATCATTCCACTTTGTATCTGTTGGCCTCTCTGGTTTCAACTCCATGGAACAAGATACCCTCTAGAATCTGGTTCCCCTCTTCCTTCTTTGTCATATTGTATTCTCCTTTATATTATATAAACTCTTTGAGGGCAAAGATTGTCTTTCTTTTTATTAATTGTATCCCCAGCACTTAGCATAGTGCCTAGCACATAGTAAGAACTTAATAAATGTTGACAGCTTTGGAATAATTGATTCTGTCCCTCTCTCTTGCCTGACTGGTTCAAGAGAGGGAAATAAGCTCTAAGCTTCTGAATGTTAATCTCCCTATCTGAATATGGATCTCTGTTCTTTGCCTCCTTACATTTCTTCTTTCCTGCTCTTAGATAAATGAATATCCAAGTAGGTTGTGACTTTATGAGTTTTAAAAAGATAGCAAGTGAGCCACCAGAGGTCTGGGAGCCATGGTTCATGCCAGATTTTGCAAATAGCCAAGCTTAATGAGGATCGGAGCATATCAATAAACAGCAGGCAGGCAAGAGAGAGCAACAGCCCTGGCTATTCTGTCTTGGAATTAGATCTTAATAAGGGAAAATGCTTTGTAGAAAATTGCTTTAAGTTTGAGCCCATCCTCCCTAGAGGCCACAGTGTCATAGAGTAGAGTGTGGGGGTAGAAATATTTGTGCTTCTATTCTCACTCTATCCTTTTGGCAAATATCCTTTTGTAAAAGCTATTGATATTGTTTAAATGATACTTGGGGTACTAATGATTATGATGATATATGGAGAGATACTAACTATGATTAGCAGGTGATATTGGAATGGGGGCTTGAGCTAATGGCATTAAGAAGATACCCTAGTCCTTTGGGATAATCTTAGATCCCTGACAGGGATATGTGGCCTTGCTCAGGGATGCAATTCATCAGAAAATTTGGATAAGGATCCTAGTTTCTTTTCTTTTCAAACCATTATCTTCTGCCTTAGTATCAAGTCTAAGACAGAAGAGTAGTAAGGGCTAGACAAATGGGGTTAAGTAACTTGCCCTGAGTCACATAACCAGGAAGTGTCAGAGGCCAGATCTGAACCCAGGTGCTCCTGATTCCAGGCCTGGGGCACTATCCACTGAGCCATCTAGCTCTCCCAGGATCCTAGTTTCTATACAGGCTATAGACAAAGAATCATTTTAATCATAAATGTCCTTGTCATCATTCTTCCTAGATAGATATTTATCACAGACAAGTTCAAGGTGCTCCATGTCCTCTAACAGTTTCTAGCTCTACCACTTCATTTGTTAAACTAAAGCCTAGGTCTGGTAGTATCTCTAAAAAAGACATATATCAAGCCCAATGTTTGTCATAGCCACTGCAATCAAGTTGAAGCTATTGGCTGCAGACAAAGAGTAAGGAGACTGCAGCAGCTCTAGGGAGATATAAACCACCATTTGTTAGCCTAAAAAAAATAAAACCTTTCAGCTCCAGAGAGTGGGACGTAATGTTCCACAGAGCAAAAAAGGCTTATTTTTAGAAAGTAACAAATGGTGGTTTGTTTACAAAGTAGGCACTGCCCAGCCACATCGATATCAGACAGCCTACTCCTATAAGAATGGCAGAAAATGAGCTGCATTAGCATTAGCTGATCAGACCTGGAGTCCAAAAAAACTGCATTTAAGGAAGAGATGACGAACAATCATGCAGACAGAAGTGCTTGTCTTTATGTGCAGAGCAGTAAACGAATTCCTATAACAACGTGCCATTAAGTGCTTCCTGGAGGCCTTTAAAAAACAAGTCTGTTAAACCCTAAGGCTAGCTGAAATTTCATGGCAAGGATCAGTTCTGTGGAATGTGACCTTGCACTGCTAATGGAGGGCAGCAGGTAAGAGAAAGGGATTTTCTGTCAGCTGTGGCATCAAGCAGCAGAGCTCCTTGTCCAGTGGGAAACACTGAATCTAACAGTTTGAGAGAGTTCAGAGAACAGTGGGACACATTCAATAGGAATTAGAGACACAATCACAAAATGGCACAACATTCCAGGGAAGAAGCAGCTAAAGAGTAGACCTCTGGAAGCAGAGAAGAGAGCTATCTATGATGTTGAGGGGAAAAATTCCTCAAAGTGGAAAGCAAGTTGCCAAGAAGAGCAGAGCCAGGGAATGACCCCCTCCCCAGAAACACTGCACTCAGGGGTAGAGCAGAATTCCAAGAGAAGAGAAAAGACATCGGAGTGCTACAGTAACAGAGGCATGAATTGTGGGTAGCCGTCCATGTTCCCAGCAGGTGTGCTCCATTGCCATTACATTCTAAGTCTGTGCAGAATCTTCACCTGGGCAATGTACATATCTACTGAAAAGTGTACCCCTGGTTTGGTGAGGAGGAGGAGGATGACTATTTTGTAGCCATTCCTATTACCACATCATTTTAGTAAAATGCCTTTGTATACTGGCATTGAATATAACAGAAGATTTTTAAAATTAAGTGCACTGCCAGGATGGATGAACAAAAAGCCAGAATCAAGGTTGATGGGAGGGATATCAATAATTTCACATATGCAAATGATGCCACTGATGTCAGAAAGTGAAGAAAAATTAATAAGCCTCTTGATGAAGGTGAAAGAGGAGAGTATAAAAGCTTACTTGAAATTTAACATCAAAAAACTATGATCATGGAAACTTGTCCCATTGCTTCCTGGCAAACAGAGGGAGAAGAAATGGAAGCTGTGTCAGATTTCATATTCTTGGGCTCAAATATTACTGCAGAAGGTGACTACAACCATGGAATTAAAAGATGCTTGTTCTTTAGAAGTATTGTGAGGGTTATTTAGCAATTAATTTAGTAATAGTGTTGGACCTAGCAGGAAGGGCTAGAGAATTCCAAGATGGAATGAAGGAGCAGGAAGTGGGGCTTATGCACTGAGAGAGACTCCATTGGTTGGGGACATAACTGTTGCTAACCCTGGGAGATCTCAGAGTTAGGGGAAAACTGCATCCAGAGAGGTGAAGGCTTTTCAGCAGTGGACAATAGACCTGCAGAGCAGCACCAAGTGGGGAAGTGGTTTGTGATCTGGTGGACAGAATTGCAAACTCACTCTCCCTACCTGGATACCTTGGATCACACCTGGTAGAGTTGGCTCTTGGCATCCTGTGACCATCCTTGGATTTACCGTGAGACCCCAAAGCCACCCTCAGGCCCTCTGGCTGAGCTGACCAAACCTGGCTGGAACCAGGTTTGGAGGAGCTTTCCCTGTGACTTCAGTACTTCTTCCTTTGGGCCCTTCCTGGCTTAGGTCAGTAGAATAGTGTAGTCAAGTCCTTCCCTGTCCCCTGTGGTTTGCCCTTAGGTTTCAAGTATAGAATCCCTTATTCCCATCTTTTTATTATTTCCCTCAATTAAACTGTTATAAACTTTTACCTTTTTGCCTGCTGGTTCCATAGGCCCTGGCCTAGGTGAGCTGAGTGACTGTTGGGCCAACTGCCATTCCTGTGTCAGTTAAAAGCTTGGCAGTGAACCCTGGTCTCCCTATCCTGGTTGGTCCTGTCTCTCCTTCAACCCAGTGTGAACCCACAAACCATTTAGGTTACATTTTAATAATAATAATAACATCCCTGGTGCCTCACCATCACAGAAGGAAAGCTATGGCATATATAGATAGTATACTAAAATCAGAGATATCACCTTGCTAATAAAGGTCCGTGTAATCAAAGCTTTGGTAGGTAGTTCTCTGAATCAGAGTTAGACTATAAGGAAAGTTGACCTCTCCAGAACTGAGGCTTCAAAAGAAAAGATTCTAAATTGTGGTGCTGGAGAAGACTGTTGAGAGTTCTTTGGATAGCAAGAAGATCAAATCTGGCAATACTTAAAAGAAATTAATTCAAACTCTTTACTGGAAGGTCAAATACTGAAGCTAAAGCTTAAATATTTTAGCCACTGTGAAAGGAAATTCTAGGTTCTCTGTGAGTTCACACCTTACTTGATGCTAGGTGAGAACAAGCCAGAAATTTAAGAGTTCACACACTCAGAAAGGTGTGGTTCCAAAGGTGAGAACTCAGACAATTTGGAAACTGATTGGCCCCCATGAAAAGGGACAGGGACAGGAAACCACCAGAAAAGCCATGAAGATCCCTGAGAAAGGAGTCTGGTGGAGGAATCTGGTGAAGGAGGCTAGTAGAGAGTGAAGTCCAAGAAGAGAGTCACTACAAGAAGGAGAGAATGAACTTCAAGAAGAGGGTCACTCCAAGAAGGAAGTTGGCTTCAAGAATAAGGTCAGTTCAGAGAAGAAAGTAGGCCTCAGTAGTCACCCTTAGCTCTAGTCATCATCTTGGGTGAGTGGATAGCTGGTTTCCCTTCCTGCCTTCTGAAGATAGTTTAATTCTCATTGAAGGTTAACAAATCCTGGATGAGCCAAGCACTGGAGCAATATTTAGTTAGATAAGCTAATGTCTTCTCTACCCTTTTGTACTTTCACCCTTTCTACCTCTTTTATAAATAAAAGACTTATAATTTTCATATATTTAACCAAACCATTAAATTTTAACACTTATACCACCTAATGAGAAGCCAGGACCCTGATGCTGGGAAATATTGAAGACAAAAGGAAAAGAGAATGGCAGAGGATGAGATGAATAGATACTCATGGAAACAATGAACCTGAGCTTGGACAGACTTCAGGAGATAGTGGAAGATGGAGGGGCCCAAATGTCTTATGTATGGTCCATGAGATCACAGAGTTAGACATGTCTGAATGACTAAAGAACAACAAAAGATATTCATGACAGGAGGTCCTAGGTTCAAATTTGACCTCAAATACTTCCCAGCTGTGTGACCCTGGACAAGTCACTTAACCCCCATTGCCTTCCCCTTTCTGCTCTTCTTCCTTGGAACAGCATTGATTCTAAGACAGAAAGTAATGGTTTAAGAAAAAGACAATTCTGTTTCCAGAATTTTTACATATGTGCATATGAGAGTTCTTATAGGTGACATGTTGATTTGGCAATAAAATTATATAATGATGCCAATACTTCCAAATATCTATTTCCCCAAAGTTCTTTTGATAGCCTGAACTTCTATCAAAAAGCAGTTCCTGAGAGAATTTGGACTCAAAAAATTTTTAATGTTAAATATTGTTATGACATATAAGTGGAAAAAATAAAATAGAAAAATTTTCTATTAAAAAGGCAGTTACTTTCTCACTGCTTTTAAATTTTCTAATATATATTTAGGGAACTAACTGATATGTAACACCAAAAATCATTTCCAGGTAGATAAGTGGTCGAAAAAAATGATAGAAAAGTTTTCAAAAGAATTACAGAATTTTGGGGGGAGGGGAGAATGGAGGGAAATGGTTTGAAATTTTGGTCACATTAAAAAAAAAACAACAAAAACCTAGGGGGCAGCTGGGTAGTTCAGTGGATTGAGAGCCAGGCCTAGAGATGGGAGGTCCTAGGTTCAAATCTGACCTCAGACACTTCCCAGCTGTGTGACCCTA
>NW_025367865.1:0-8396 GCF_016433145.1 Gracilinanus agilis | reverse complement strand
AAGGGAAGGGAAGGGAAGGGAAGGGAAGGGAAGGGAAGGGAAGGAAAAAGTAGATGGTTTTTTCCAAAGGAATCAAGGATTGAAACCATGAGTGCCGATTTCTGGGAGGGGACAAAGGGTTCCTGGAGATGCCCCACAGCTCCTGTGGTCTTCCAGCTAAGCAGAGCCAAAGCCTGGGTGATCGAGCATCTGGAAGTTTGAATGACTTAAGCAGGAATACTCCTGAGCAGAATGATGGGATAAAGATCTGAGAATTCAGTGACTGCACCTGAGTTGAATCTCCCTCCTAGAATGCTATGGCAATGCCTTTTTCTTTTTTTTTTTTTCCCCCTGATACTCCAATATGCCCTCTAATGCTTTGGCAACTAGCAGTTTGTTTGCCTTACCCAAAAGAGAAAAACCACGTCCCCCCTGTAACCCCAGAAGCATCACCAGCAGCGGTGATCACCAAAACCCCAAAGACCACGGAGAGCCCAGTGCAGGCCCGAGTTTACAACAAGAGTGGAAAACCATTGGAGTTTATTGGAGTCACAGGAGAAGGGAGTTGCCTCGAGCACTCGTGGCTGCAGGTCCTTTAGGCCCATTTTACATGCCAGGTTTTCCCTCCAGTCCTTTCTGACTCCTTCAGTCCCTTTGCAGAAGGACTGCGGCCACGTTGAAGAGCTTCAGGATATTGCGGGGATCCCAGCTCCAGGGCTGGAAGGGACGCTGAGGTTATCTAGTCCAACTTGCTCGTTTGGCAAATGAGAAAAGACACAGAGACACGGCTACGGTCATAGAGGAGAGCTAAAAGCAAGCGGCAGAGGCAAGCCCGGACCTGGGCCCTCTGACACCGAGTTCAGAGCTATCTTTACTGCCTACCAGGATGATAAGGAAAAGAAAAAAAAAACAACCTCTTTTCTTGGCTCGCTACCAGAAAACAAGTTCCAGTGCTTAGATCTCACTCTAGCTTCCATTTGCCCTCCCTGTGGGTCTGATTCGATTTTTCCAGTGATCTCAGGCCACAATAATTCGTGTCCAAGGACAGAAAAATCAACAGGCGGCTCTCTGAGGTTCTCGGATCTACCCCAAAAGGACTATCGTGAGCTCTCCCTCTCGCCTTTCGAGCACTCTCTGCCTCCTGAAAGGCCATCGCATTTACTTTGTAGCTACTTATAAATTCTCGGTCTATACGCATTCCTTCCCAACACCACTCCCTGCCCTGAACCCTTTCGTGCCCATTATTGAGGAGGGGCCTCTATTCCTGGGAACATTTCAGTCACTCTCACCTGGCGTACTTTCTTGTGCACAGTAGGTGCTTAATAAATGTTTGTTATACTTCTGTATGCTATAGCGTTTACTTTCTGTAGTATAATGGTTACCCACTTCTGGGAGCCTTCTCACTGTAAGTGCCATTGCTAACATTTAGCAGCTGAAATGAACACGACAGGCAGCACAGAATAAAATGAACCATCCCCTTTGGGGGGCTCTCATACTTCTTATGCTGCACCCTAAGATTCCCTAGTTTCTTGACAGACGGCTCACTTTAGGCTGACAATCAAATAAGTTGCTTCATTGGTTTCCAGACATTTAGTCACCTGAAGAGGTGTGATATTAATGAATATATTTCAATATATTTCTACTAATGGAGGAGATAATACACAAAGCTTCTATGTTTAATCTTTAGACTATACATAGATACAATCTACATATTTGCGAAAGAGATTTGTTTTTCTAGGTTATATTTTACTTATGAAATTAAAGTCAGCTCCCATTCGGAGTGACCAATGGCTATATAGCAGGGGCCGGCAACGTGTGGCTCTCGAGCCATCTCTGGCTCTTTTAAGGGCCGGATCTGGCTCTTTCTGCAGGAGCCATAAAGTCCATTTTTTTCAGGCGCTGTTACAGGAGCGGCTCTGGGAGCACTGCACGGCTCTCACGAAATTACATTTTAAAAAATGTAGCGTTTATGGCTCTCACGGCTAAAAAGGTTGCCGGCCCCTGCTATAGGAAGCAACAGTACCATGGGCACAGTGGAGCGAAGTTTTGTTGTGATCATTCGGTTGCTTCAGACACATCATGACCCGACCTGGGATTTTCCTGGCAGAAATACAGGATTGGTTTGCCATTTCTTTCTCATTTTGTAGATGAGGAAACTGAGGTAAAAAGAGTTAAGTGACGTACGCAAGATCATACAACTAGTAAGCATATGAGATTAGATTTGAACTCAGGAAGATGAGTCTTTCTGACTCCAGGCCTGGTACTCTTTCCATCTGTTGTTGCTTTTTTTTTTAATCAATTTATCAGCATGCTGCCAGAATGCTTTAAATGGGGAATTCTTCGTGAATCATTTCTGCATACTTTTATCAGTTATTCTTATTGTCATTAACAATAAGGATTTTGATGCTTATTTGATAGGCAAAAGGCAGCATTACTTACATTTCTCTGGTTGTGACTGAAGCTGAACATTTATAAGGAGATGGTATTTTCTACATGTATGTACATATACATGCATGCACATGTATGCATATACACATGTATAGATGCATATAGGCAAGCCTTTTCTTTTTTTAAACCCTCAGCTTCCGTCTTGGAGTCAATACTGTGTATTGGTTCCAAGGCAGAAGAGTGGTCAGGGTGGGCCATGGGGGTCAAGTGACTTGCCCAGGGTCACACAGCTAGGAAGTGTCTGAGGCCGGATTTGAACCCAGGAGGATCTCCTGTCTCTAGGCCTGGCTCTCCATCCACTGAGCCACCCAGCTGCCTCCCTTCCAGAGAAGTTCTGCAGAATGTCTGCCCAGAATGCCGCAGCATTTTCTCTCGGTTTTTCTGGGATTTCACGAATAGTTACTACCAGCAGAATCCTCAGGTTAGCCATCTGCTTTCCTTTGTTCATGCTTGCAACATAAAAAGCTTTTTTTCCATTTCCTGGAAGCTGGAGACTTTCTGCCACTTGTTAGGCTTGGAAGAAATAGGCTGCAGCCCCCTGGAACAAGCCACCAGACTGACATTTTCCTGTGAGTCACCCATCCTTTGGAGTACTCAAAGATGGAGGTGTTCCCGGTAAACAACAAACTCTTCAGTATCACGGAGAGAACGTTCACACGGAAGAGGCAAACTTCCGGGGCACCTCGGAGAGGAGCTCACAGGCAAGGCAGGCTCTTGGCAAACTCTCCTCCCCCTCTACAACTTCTGTGCTCAACACATGATGGATCATGGCTGCTGGTCTCCTATAGACGCCCTCCGGAACTCACGGAACCTCCCATCCCGGCATCAGGAGGGTTTGAACAAGAGCCATTTCTCTAAACAGATAAGCTCAAGCAATATAAAGAAGCTTAAAAGCAATACAGAGGGGGGCGGGGACTACTGGCAAATGAATGAGAAAGATAATCAATAGAACTAGGACTATTTGAAAGATCTGTGATTGGGTCACCTTGGGCACTCCCAGTGTGAGAACTCTCTCCACAGCAGTGGCATGCAGAAAGAGAAATCCCTCAACTGATAAACCCAAGGCAACTGGGAAGCTGCAGTGAAGTGACTTTCCCAGGGTTATGCTGACAAATCAGAACCCAGATTTTCCTGTCAGGGAGCCCAGTATCCTTTATCATTATTTTTTAAACCCTAAACTTCTGTGTATTGGCTCCTTGGTGGAAGAGTGGTAAGGGTGGGCCATGGGGGCCAAGTGACTTGCCCAGGGTCACACAGCTGGGAAGTGTCTGAGGCCAGATTTGAACCCAGGACCTCCCATCTGGGCCTGATTCTCAATCCATTGAGCTACCCAGCTGCCCCTGCCCAGGATCCTTTAAATAATGCCATGCTGTCCCTACTAATTACAATTCTACAAAAGGGGGGGAAATATTGATAAATCAACAATCGCAAAGTTTCAAGGGACTCAGAGGAGGTGACAAACTGTGTCCAGAGCATTATATTTATTTTATTATATATGTATATATATATATATATACACACATATATGTGTGTGTATGTGTGTATTCATATATATGTATGTATTTATATATACATATATGTATATATTCATATACATACACACAGACATATATATACACGTGTATATATATATATATATATATATATATATATATATATATTCAGGGGACAGCTAGGTGGCTCAACAGATTGAGAATGAGTTGTGGAGAAAGGAGGTCCTGGGTTCAAATTTGATCTCAAATATTGCCTGGCTGTGTGACCTTGGGCAAGTCACTTAACCCCCCATACCGGGCCCTTACCACTCTTTGGCCTCAAAGCCAGGACACAGTATTAATTCTAAGACAGAATGTAAGTGTTTTAATGCTTAAAAAGAAAAAAAGAATTCATTGTGTTTGCTGAAGTTTCTAGTTCAGTTTGCTCCAAATCGTTTATCTAAAAAGAGAAGGCAGAAAAGGAGTCCGAGTTCCATCTGGGATCCACATTTTGTTTACTGGGCACTTTTTTCCCCCCCTTTAAAAAAGTGAGACATTCTATTCCAAAGGCTGGGAGTTTGGTTAAATGTGAACTTTGTCCTGCTCCCTGCAATGCTGGAAGTCCCCATGGGCTGGCCAGCTGGTGGAAGTCCCAACCTCTTGAACTCAGCCAGAGGGGGGGCCCAGGCCCGAGCAAGAAGACTGGGGGGGGGGGCGGCTCTCAAAATCTAATGGCCAGCAGAAGAAGGGACTCAGCTACCACTTTCGCTTTCTCAGGACTGTTTATGTTAAGAATCAAAGTTAATAAATTGTGTGAACCGATTCAGGCCAAAATTCCTTTCCAAGGCCAACAGGAGAAAGTAGTCGTGCACGGACAGACCCCGACAGAGGAGTCCAGCACACAATCTCCTTTATTCTGAACACAGAGAAATTCCCTTCAATGAGCCCTCTTTGGAAGGCTCCAAGCCCCTTGGAAGCAGGCGTCAGGAGATCGAGGTGCCCGCCAGGGCACTGCCACCAATCTGCTGTGACCTCAGAGGAGGCAGGTGGCCCTCTCCCACCCCCAAAGCAGAACGAATACTCCCAGGTGGCCTCAGTTTCTTTATTCTGTAAAACAGTCACTGAGCAAGGAGGGCGTTCAACTGGGTTCAGTGCCTGACTCACAAATCAGGAAGTACACGTCTGCCAGCAAGAACTTTCTGAAAATCAAAGTTAAGGGAGTACAAATAAAAGGAGGAAGCTGGTCCCTGCCCTAGTCCTGAATGCTGATAGCTGAGGGAGGCAGCTGAAAGGAGGGAGGGAAGGAGAAAGGGGGAGAGAGGCCCAAGAATCCAGCTGGGCCCAAGGGACAGAACTGAGGGCTAGAGGCAGAACAACTGGGGACAAATAGAGCTCAGCCTGGAAAGGGATGAGGGGCTCCTCCCCAACTCCTGCCCTCACCTAGAGAATTTCATCATACAGATAACCTCTCAGTTCCTCAACTAATTCTCCTCCATCCCACTTCAGCTACCCAGAGATGGCCAAGCCCTTGGTCTTGCCCTCACCACAAATGCAGAACTTCTATGTTCAGGAACCCTGAAATTCCTAGATGGGATCACAACCAATCTTCCTCTGCACTGCAGCCCCAAACTCTGTTCTTCAACCACATAATGACCTCCAATCACCTCAATTCCTTCACTCTTTCCCAGGACATGACCCTCAGCTAGCTGGAGTCTCCCATTGCCACCTGACCACAGAGTGAACTACTTCCACTCTACACTGTCTTCTTTTTCCCCAGAGCCCTTCTTTCCCTCATCTTATCAGGAATCTTTCCCTGGCAAGCCCAGATGATTAGAGCTATTCATTTTCTTTGCTCCTGCTCACAGGTCACTAAAAGAAGATGAAGAAAATCAGGGGGCATCTGGGTAGCTCAATGGATGGAGAGTCAGGCCTACAGACAGGAGGTCCTGGATTCCAATCCAGCCTCAGACACTTCCCAGCTGGGTGACCCTGGGCAAGTCACTTGACTCCCATGGCCCACCCTGACCACTCTTCCACCAAGGAGCCAATACACAGAAGTTAAAGGTTTAGAAAAAAAAAAAAATACATGTGCCAAATGGTTCATTCCATATTTACATGACCTCATCTCAACTGGGCCCTCACTGTAGCAAGGCAATCCTTTCACCTCTAAATGACATTCTCCTTCTCACCATGGAAGCTTTCAAAACTTTATATCCTTCCTCAAAACTCCCATAGCTCACCCTCATCACCATCTTTTCTTAGTTGAAAACCTTGCCTTCTACCACACGCACACGCACGCACACGCGCACACGCACGCACACGCACGCACACGCGCACACACACTAACTCGTTTTCATTTCAGATGACACTGGATAGGGGTCTGGAAGCTGTGGAGACACGGGAGAAGCCTCTAGATCTTCCATCTCACCAGAAAGACTAGAATTGGCAACTGCTCTTTCACCAAGGTCGTATGAGCAATAAGAGGCAGTTTGGAAGCAAGGAAAGAAGTAAAAGATTTATTAAGCATCTACCGTGTGCAAGGGACCATGCTTAGAACTTTACCAATAAGAGATGCTTTAATCCTCACAACAACCCTGGGAGGTAAGTGCTATTAGTATTCCCATTTTGCAGTTGATGAAACTGAAATAGTTAAGTGTCTTGCCCAATGGTCATGGGGCAGATAGAAAGAACACCAAGTCTGAAGTCATGAAGACCTGAGTTCAAATCCAGACTCAGATATTTACTAGCTGCCTGACCTTGGGCAAGTCACTTCATTCTGTTTGCAATGATCTTAAGAGGAAATAACAGAGCACTTCAGTACCTTAGCCTAGAAAACCTTAAACAGGGTCACAATGATCCTGATTCAAAACAATGGAATGACAAGTAGTGGTTAAATGACTTGCCCAGGGTCATAGAGCTAATAAAGGCTGGGAACTCTACCATCTAGCTGCACTGAATAGACTTCAGATTCAGAAAGACAGAGTTCAAGCTTTGCTTCTAATTTACCCTGGGGAAAAAAGCAGACTAGGAAAGAACCTGGTTATCTGCAGGATTAGATTAGGCTTGTTTGGTCCTTGGGGGCAGAACTGGGAATAAGGAGGAAAAGGAATTTTATGTTTAAATGCCAATGAAGTACAAAGGGTAGAGCTAGAGGTGGAGTCAAATTATCTGGGCTCAAAGCTAAAGGAGGTATTTTAACTAGACCATCATGAAAAAATTGGCGAGCCCCTCAGCCCCTGGACCTGCACTTAGAAATAAAATAATCCTTATACTACTGAGGATTCCTGGAAAGAAGTCTCTCTGCACACCTTAAAGCCCCAGGAAATGATTAGGACTGTTGTTACATTGATAAAAGAACTAATATCACAACTTCATGTTATGGCATTACTCTATACAAATTATAGAAATAATAAATATAAACAAATTATAGAAATAATGGAAATAATAAATATAGAAATAATGTTGAGAGGTAGCATTGTACAGTGCAGTGATTCCCAAAGTGGGCGCCACCGCCCCCTGGTGGGTGCTGCAGCGATCTAGGAGGGCAGTGATGGCCACAGGTGCATTTATCTCTCCTATTAATTGCTATTAAAATTAAAAAAAAAATTCTAGGGGGCTAAATCATATTTTTTTTCTGGAAAGGGGGCGGGAGGCCAAAAAAGTTTGGGAACCGCTGGGCTAGTGGATGGAGAGCTTACCTCCAAGTCAGGGTAACAAGTTCAAATCCTCCCTCTGGCACGCTATGGCTGTATGACATGGGCAAGTCACTGAACTGCTCAGAATTGAAGGTTATTTCGGGGAGGCAGTCATGGATCCCTTTGTTGGCTATCTAGGAGAGCCTAAAGACCCTTCTTAGAGACATGTTTTGTTTTGTTTTTTTTAATGCACTAAAAACAGTAAAAGCCATAGAACTGCAAAGGCCGCCTCGCCCCAGGATGCCTGTCCACCTGCTCAGCAGCCCAATCTCCCTGGCACTTCATTTTATTCCTACTTGAATTTTCCCTTAAAACTATCACTGCCACCAATTAATGTTACTGTTTTCCACATGCCTGACGGTAGGGATCAGCTTGCCCCCATCTGGAGAAGAGCTTTCATTCATGGCGATTCTTCCACTCGTCTCTCATCCATTCTGGTGTTTTAGGAGGAACCAAAAACAAAAAACTTTGAAGCTTCCCTTCTCAAGAAGCTCTTCCCAGACTCCCCAGGACCAGCGTACCCGGCGTCCTCCTCAGCAAATTAGCATTCTAGCACTTGGTCAGTCAGGTTGGGGCCTGCTTGTAGCTTTGTGGAAAGGGGTTCCTGGGAATGGCTGCCAGTGACACACCTACAGCACTGCCTGGGGAAGCCCAGTCTGGGGAAGCCCAGTGCGCAAATGTCCCACAAGCCTCCTGAGCCCCTCTCTGCCCCCACTGGGGAGTGCTTTCTTTCTTTCTCTCTCTCTCTCTCTCTCTCTCTCTCTCTCTCTCTCCCTCCCTCCCTCCCTCCCTCCCTCCCTCC
>NW_025367864.1:0-2327 GCF_016433145.1 Gracilinanus agilis | reverse complement strand
AGAAAAAAGAGAGACAGAGGGGAAAAAGAGATTGAGAGAGAAAGAAGAAAAAAAGATTGAGAGAGAGAAAAAGAGACAGAAAAAGAAAAAAGAGAAAAAGATTCAGAGATAGAGACAGAAAGACAAAAAAAGAGAGGGAAGGGGGAAGAAAATTAATTCTCTTCATTTAGAGGCAGCATTATAGTGGAAAGAGCATTAGATTTGGAATCTAATGACCTGGTTTTGAGTGTTCTGAATCTAGTACTTACTGGTTATGGGACCTAAGGCCTCTATTTTTTCCTCTTTAAAATGAGAATAGATTGGATGACACCTGAGATCCCATATCAGCTTGAAAGGATGTGATCTTAAGCCACTATCATACAGATTTAAATGACAAATCATCATTGCCCCTGGGGAATTTTTATGAATATCTTTTTAAAAACTATTTTATATCTTTTGTTTTCTCTTCTGAATCTCCCAAATGACCTTGAAAACACACACACACACACACACACACACACACACACACACACACACACCCCATACAACACACACACATACACACATGCATACTCTTGCTCCAAATTCTTTGCAAAGTTTATTTGGACACTGCTGACAGACTGGAAACAAACACCAATTTTGGCCCATTCTACAGGACTGACTATCTAGCTCTGACCCAGAGAACAGTAGAAACCCCTGGACAGTGTGGAGCTGGCCTGGGCTCAATCTTGCCTCAGATACTTACTCAATTGGTGTAGCCATGTGTAAGGCACCTAACTTCTCTTTGCCTCAGTTTCATCATCTGTAAAAAGAGGATAATAATAGTACATACTGCCCCACCCTCAACCAGACTATTGAAAGGATCAAAAGAGAAAATATATGTAAAGAGTTCTACAAACCTTAAACTATTGTTATAGCAGAGTTAGTTCTAGTAGCTGTTTGCAGGGTAAGAGTCTGACTTGTGTGAAACCCAGAAATGATTTTCTAATCTTTAAGGTTGCATTTTCCAGAGAGTGGGGGAGAGGGGCAAGGCCAGTTTTAAAATTTCTGTTCATATAGAGAACTCTCCACATTCCAGATTGGCAACTCTACTGTAACTTTTTGTCCTAATCATTCCTTGGCCTGAGTAAGTTGAAACCACTCGACCCTTAGTCACACTATTAGTATGTATGAGAAACAGTATTTGAATCCAGGTCTCCTAGCCTACTAAGCCAGCTCTGCCCTGAGTCCAGTGGGCTGTGGCATACCTCTCAGTTTATGATATTATAATTAACAAGAATCTCACTAGCTAAGATGGTAATACATTTAGTCTGTGTCTCTACAGCATCACTGTTGGGAGAAAAGCAGGCATCTATGTATGAAATAGGCCAGCCATTCCATTAGGACCAGCTTCCAACTCTTCTTCTGCCTCTCAGTCTTGTGCTTCTTCCCTTCTCTGAAATCTGTAATCCCTTTTGCAGTCCTTTGGACATGACGTTCGATCTCCTGACTGTGTGTTTATACATGCCTGAACTTCCTACTCACCTCTTCTTGACTTCTTTGGTTTCCATCAAGACTCAGCTCTACTCTTATCTTCTACCCCTGCCCCCATCCCAAGTACCTTCCTTTGTAGATGACTTTCCATTTATTTACACTGTATACATGATGTATGTAAGAGAGGGGTGATGTTTAATTGACTCTAGGTCCTAAGGCTCTATGGGGAGAGCTTCTTGTGGTTTGGACCTATTTTCCATCTAAGACAAGAAGCCAATTTTCTTTGCCTTTATTTTCCTTTTCCCTGTGAGTATCTTTGGTATGGCCTTTATTTTCTGAATCTCTATTTGAAGTTAGGAATAGTAGAAGGTCCAAGATGGAGGGGAGGTAATGAATTTGGTCTGGGGCATATTGAGTTTAAGATGTCTACAAGCCATCCAGTTCATAATGTACAATAGGTAATTGGAGATGGATACAATTGGAGGTCAGGAGAGAGGTTAGGGCTGGATAAGAAAATCTGAGAATTATCAGCATAGAGAAGATAACTGAATCCACAGGAGCTGACGAGATTGCCAAGTTCAGAAATTGCCAAGAAATAGAAAAGAGAGAAGAGAAGAGAGCCTGGGACATAGTCCCATAGGACATCCAAGGTAAGTGGCCATGACCTAGATCAAAGATCCAGCAAAGGAGACTAAGAAGGAATTGCCAGACAGATCAGAGGAGAACCAGAAGAGAACATTGTCACAGAAACCTAGAGAGAAGTGAGCTGTCAATGAAAAATGTCAAAAGGTGCAGAGAAGTCAAGAAGGATGTGTTTTCAAAAAAAAGGCCATTAGATTCAGCAGTGAAAAAATCACTGGGAACTTTGGAGGGAG
>NW_025367863.1:0-5492 GCF_016433145.1 Gracilinanus agilis | reverse complement strand
CCTATATTAAATTATATATTTATATATTATATACTTATCTATGTTATAATAAATTATATATGTATAGATAAATATAAAAACATTATCTCATTTGAGCTGGAAGGTAAGTACCATGGATATTATTAGCAGTTAGGGCTAAGGCTTGTCTCTGAAGTCCTTCCTACCTTCTAAATCATGGTTCCTTTTCTTCTCACATTCATGATCCCAAGAAATGAAATTATAATGATGGAATGACAGACGGTGCAGTCATCACACCAGGTTGTCCTTCCTGTTGTATACATATCTTTTTTTTTTTTTTTTTTTTTTTAACCCTTGTACTTCAGTGTATTGTCTCATAGGTGGAAGATTGGTAAGAGTGGGCAATGGGGGTCAAGTGACTTGCCCAGGGTCACACAGCTGGGAAGTGGCTGAGGCCGGGTTTGAACCTAGGACCTCTTGTCTCTAGGCCTGACTCTCACTCCACTGAGCTACCCAGCTGCCCCCATGTATACATATCTTTAAAACAGTGACTCATGAGGCGAAGCCAACCCTTAGTTCTCAGAAATAATCTCAAGGCTACTTTCTACCAGATTACAAGGGGGATTGGGCAAGAGAGTGTGGGTGGCTCAGCATGAACACATCTCTGCTTTTTAGAGTTACTCAGGGAGCCTTCCCTTCTGGTTCTAGGATATCAGTGTCATCCTTAAAGTTGAAGGGCTTCATATTCCAATATTAATTCCAGTAAAGGGACAGGCTTCTCTTTGGGAGGCAAAGTAGCATAGCCAAAAGGAGTCCTCAGTAGACCTGAGTTCCAGGGTACCAGGTTTGTAATGATCTAGTGAGTGACCCTGGGCAGGGCATAATCAAAGTAACTCCATCATTGCTCTCAGAGAGTGTGTCATTTTGTTCTCCTTTCACTTCACCCACCATTTCCTGTAAATTTTCAGGCTAAAATTTCACTCCCTGGCCATCACTCCTCTATGTTTTATTTCCTCCTGTTAGATTATAAGCTTCTGAGGGCAGGGACTTTCTTCCTTTTTTTTTTTAAATGTTAATTAATCAATTATTTAATTAATTTAGAACAGTTTTCCATGGTTATAGGATTCATGTTCTATCCTTTCCCTTCCCTCCCATAGCTGACACACAATTCCACTGGGTTTTACATGTGTCATTGATTAAGACCTATTTCCACATTATTGATATTTATGCTAGGGTGCTCATTTTGAGTCAGTATCCCTAATTATATCCCCATCTTCCTCATGTGATCAGGCAGGTTTTTTTCTTCTGTGTTTCTACTCCCACAGTTCTTCCTCTGAATGTGGATAGCATTCTTTCTTATAGGTCCGCAATAGTTTGTGCTGGATCATTGCATTGCTGCTAGAACAGAAGTCCATTACATTCGATTTTACCACAGTGTATATGTCTCTGTGTATAATGTTTTCTTGGTTCTGCTTTTTTCACTGTGCATCAATTCCTGGAGGTCTTTCCAGTTCACATGGAATTCCTCCAGTTCGTTATTCATTTGAGCACAATAGTATTCCATCACCAGCATATACCACAATTTGTTCAGCCATTCCTCAATTGAAGGGCATCCCCTCATTTTCCAGTTTTTTACCACCACATAGAGTGCAGCTATAAATATTTTCATACAAGTCTGTTTATCTATGATCTGTCTGGGGTATAAACCCAGCAATGGTATGGCTGGATCAAAGGGCAGGCATTCTTTTATAGCCTTTGGCCATAATTCCAAATTGCTATCCAGAATGGTTGGATCATTTCACAACTCCACCAGCAATGGATCAATGTCCAAATTTCAGCACATCCCTGGAATTCTCTTGTCTTTCCTATTTCAATCCTCTGCACTTAGCATATAGTAAGCACTTAACAAATGCTTCTTTTGTCATTCATTCACTAGCTTAACTTCTCTATATTTGTTACCCACTGTGCAAAACAAAAGACCTGGCCCAAATAATAATATTTAACAATTGTTTATAATTTTAAGGTGAACAAAGAACTTTACATATGGCATTCCATTTGATCCTTTCAATAATCCTGCGAGGTAGGTACTATTATTATACCCATTTTTCAGATAAGGAAACTAAGGCTCAGAGGGTCTGTATGATTGCCTGGATTTATACAACTAGTTATTGTCTGAGGTAGATTTTGAATCTAGGTCTTCCTGATTCCATCCATTCTGACATGCTACCCCTTCCATATATATGAGTCTACAGACTCCCCATTACAGTAGAAATATGGCATCATATTTCAACATAATATTCAGTATATAATTCAATAATTATCTAGCTGTTAAGTGCCCAATATATGCCAGGCATTGGGTTCAAAAAGGATAAAAATTATCTTCCTACCTTCAAGAAACTTCCATTATGTTGGAAAATGGGGATGGAGGGGAGCGCTATAGAGAAAGAATTATGATATATATATATATATATATATATATATATATATAAAATACAAGGAGTATAGGTGATGAGAGAGAGCCATATATAGTGCTTAGTGCTAAGAAAATATGAGGAAGTTTAGAACACTTTTAGCAAAAGGAATTTTGGAAGACTTCAAGGAGACCACAGCCCCTCAAGTGATCCCTGAAAGATTTGTTGAAAAGATAAGTAAAGGTAATGGAGACACCTGGGGTATTATAATAAAACTAAATGATTTGTGGGTATACACACTGGGGTTTATGAGAGACTAGACCTGGACATGGAGACCAAAACAGCCAAGCTGCTCCTAACTGACAAAGGGACAGTTGATCAGCTGTCACCCTGGACCAGAGGCTTTGAATCCAACAGGCAAGGTAACAGGTTATAACTGGTTTTAATTATGAACAACTAAAAGGTGGGAAAGGGATGTCTACTCTAAAACCTTAAAACCTAATGACAAAACCCACAGGGAAAGGGGAGGACTTATTTCTACACTAACAGTGACCTAAACAGACAGGGCCCAAGGAGCTGTAATGGAGTCTCTGGGTGACTGCCTCAGACCTGGACCTGCCAGGCTTGAGCACAGCTAAGGGCTGATGTGGCTTTGGGGTTCTCACTGCAATCCACCAATGATCTCTGGATGCCAAGAGCCAAGGTGGTCTCAGGTACCAAGTTGAGAAGGTGTGCTTGAGACGCTGTCCACCGGATCTCAAACTTCTCTTCCCTTGGTGCAGCACTGAAGATCTTGACCTCTTTGCTAGATACCACCACCACACAGGATCCCAGGGAAATAAGGATACAGGGGGTGTCCTTTACTCTGAGGTCTCCCAGGGCTAACCACAGTTTGTGCTAACCCCTAATGGAGTCCCTCTCAGAGCACAAGTCACTTCTTCCTGCTCCTTCATTCCATCTTGGAATTCCCAGCTCCAGCTCCTTCCAGCTAGATACACCTTAATTCTTAATCACTAACTAATCTAATCTTCCTCACAACAGTTTAGAGTTCTTCGAGGTGCAGATAGGAAGAGGGAGCCTCCCAGGCCTGGAAATGAATGAATAAATGAATAAATGGTGTGCAGGGTTCTAGATTAGCTAATTGAACAGTTTGGCTGGAAAGTGGACTGTTTGAGGAGAAGTAATGTGAAACCAGGCTGGGAAGATAAGTCTAAGCCAGATCGTGGAGGACCTAAAAACCAGACTCAGGAGTTTTTACTCTTGCCTCCAGAATAAAGTCTAACGTTTCAGCGTTTTCTTAACATCATCATTGCTGTAAAACATGTGGATCACTTTAGAGGCAAACAGACAGCTTCAAAGTTTGCTCTCAGCTCCAGTCTGCAGATTCCATTAGGCTGCTGAGAGAATGAACCTGTCCTTTGGGAAACTTGCTTGGATTATAAAGAACTATCTTTTTATAACTCAGAAGCATCTGGTCGTTCTTTTGTGAATGAAGACTCTAACCCTTATTCTTAAGCTAACACCAAAAGAAAACTTTGGGCCTCAAAAATTCCATATACCACTCAAAGGGCCTGGAGTTTTTTTGTTTTTGTTTTCCAGAGTGGTTTCAGGAAAGGCCTTTGGTAAATCTTAAAGCATTGTATAAACACGAACAATTGCATATTTATGTCCTCTGACCTCATACATCTCCAGAGGGTAGAATGGGTTGCCACTTCCTCCTAGGGCAGGTGGATGAATTCAGCTGGACAAATATTTTTTGGGCATCTAGTTAAGTGTAGCTTCTCTACAGAATAAGATACTCTCTAGGAGACTGTGACCCTCTGGGTAAAGTTTGTCCCCAGGCAAGCCATTTATCTCTCTGACTCTCCGAGGGAGCAAGTTGCCTTGCTGGCTTTGAAAATGAGGGGTTTGGTCTGGATGACCTCTAAGACCTCTTCCGGCTCTAAATCTAAATCTATAATTCTATGATCCCAAGTGGAGCTCTTCAGCAATCACTGAGCTTGGTTCTCCTCAAGGATAATTTCCCAGTGCTTAACAGGATTCCTGTTCATCCCCTGCATAGCAAGAAGAAGTTGAAAAGCCCTTTCTTATTCACTATCAATGCAAAACATAAACAGACTTCTGTGACGCAACATCCTCTTGGAACGCCTCAAAACCACTGTTTCCTGAAGCTTAACAGCCAACTCATACCTCATGAAAATTTTGAAAACCCTACTTTTTTAGCAATGGCCTTCCACTGGGGAGGTGATGCCTTGCTGGTCCTTTAGTAGCCCAGTCTAAACCTGCCATCTTCCAGGAGTGGAAAGAGATTGTGGCTGAAAGGAAGTCATTCACTGGTTTGGATGTTGTCTCATATATTTGTGTGAGAGATGCTGAGAAGGCAAGTCCTGGAATGCTACTAACTACAGCCACCATACTTTCCAAACCCCAAACTGGGACACAGGATCTGACAAAGGATATTCCTTTTGCAATATCTCATTAAAAGTAGTCTTTTTTTCTTTTCTTAGCATTATAGAATCATAGATTTAGAGCTGGGCAGAATCTTAGAAGCCATCTAGCACTACTCCTTTATTTGACTAAGAAGAAAACTGAGACTCAAGAGTTTGATAACTTGCTTTTTGGTCACAGATAAATTGTAGGAGAGCTAGTATTTCTCACCTAGGTACTCAAGTTCCTAACTCAGTGCTCTTGAAAGTACAGCTGTTCCAAGAGGTATAATCAACAACCAGATCTCAAGCTTATCAGTCTTGAAGTGGCCCTTACATTTGAATTTGTAGATAAAATTCTATTACTTCTATGGGAAGGACATACATAAGACTGGGCATTAGCAAGCCTGGATTCAATGAGCAACTGAACTCAGAAGGATACTACTATATATAAAGTTATAATATATTCATTTAATTGCAGCTGCATTTATTTTTCTTTCCTTCTTTTTCTTCTTTCTTTCTCTTTCCTTCTTTTTCTTCTTTCTTTCTTTCTTTCTTTCTCTTTCTTTCCTTCCTTCCTTCCTTCCTTCCTTCCTTCCTTCCTTCCTTCCTTTCTTTCTTTCTTTCTTTCTTTCTTTCTTTCTTTCTTTCTTTCTTTCTTTCTTTCTTTCTTTCTTTCTTTCTTTCTTTCTTTCTT
>NW_025367862.1:0-7390 GCF_016433145.1 Gracilinanus agilis | reverse complement strand
GAGAGAGAGAGAGAGAGAGAGAGAGAGAGAGAGAGAGAGAGATGGATGAATGGATGGATGGATGGATGGATGGATGGATGGATGGATGGATGGAGAGATAGGTAGGTAGATGGGGAGGGAGGGAGAGAAAGAGAGATGGACGAATGGAAAGATGGATAGGTAAGTAGACAGATGGATGGATAGATGAAGAGATGGGTGGATGGAGAGATGGAGAGATAGGTGGGTAGGTAGACAGGGGAGGGAAGGAGAGAAAGAAAGAGAGATGGACAAATGGAAAGATGGATAGGTAAGTAGACAGATGCGTGGATGGATGGATGAATGGATGGATGGATGGAGAGATGGATGGAGACATAGATAGGCAGATGAGGAAGGAGGGAGAGAAAGAGAGAGTGAGAGAGAGATGGATGAATGGAAAGATGGATAGGTAAGTAGACGGGTGGATAGATGAAGAGAAAGATGGATGGATGGATAAATGGATAGATGGATGGATAGGCAGAAAGAGAAACAGAGAGATGGATTGATGAAAAGATGGATAGGTAGGTAGACAGATGAAGAGATGGATGGATAGACAGATAGATGGCTAGATGGAGAGATGGAGAGAAAGGAAAAAGAGACAAAAGGATGGAAAGATGGATAGGTAGATAGATGGATAGATAGATAAAGAGATGGATGGATAAATAGGTAGATGGAGAGAGAGAGAGAGATGAATAGATGGGTCAATGGATGGATAGGTAGGTAAGTAGAGGAATGGGCAGAGAGATGAAAGAAGAGAGAGAGATAGATAAACAGAGACAGACAGATAGATATGTGCGTGTGTATATATATAGCATATGTATGAAGAAAGCAATTTCTAATGTTTTTCATTATCCCCAGACTAAATATACGTATGTATCTACACATATATGTACATGGAATGGGTGTGTATACATGTGGGTATCTACATCTTCGTGTGCATCTACTATGTATGTGAATATGCCCACATTCGTGTATTATGCATAGAGAGACATTTATGTGTTTTTAAGAGGGCAATAATTACAGACGTTAGAAATCGCCTCCTCCACCCCAACAGGAAGAGCTCCCTTTCCATCCTACTCAATGCTCAGAGGGTTGGAGGCCTTTATAGCTCCTTGAGGGAAACAAGAGTAGCCAAAAGCGTGAGGAGGGCTTGCTACCATCTGCGCGGGGTGATTTAGAATCACAGAATAAGGTAATCAGAGCTGGGAGGGCCCTCAGAACATAGAACATCAGAGCCAAGATGGGCCTAAGAATATGAGAGGCTGGACTAGAAGGGATTCTCTAGTCCATTTTCCAAGGAAGAAAACTGAGACCCAGAGGAAGGAAGGGACTTGCTCAAAGTCACATCATCAGGCGTGAGAGAGAGAGCTCATAGCACGGGGAAAATCTAGGCTTGAGAGAAGAGTTTGGAGTGGGGAATTGAAGCCCTTGCTAGAGGAGGGGCTTTTAGACAAATGTAGGATGCCGCTGTCCAAGGCCACCAAAATTGTCAGCTTCATGAAGGCAGGCAGGGCCCTTCTGTTCCTTCTTTTGCTTCCCTTATGGGACCTACCAGAGAGATGGCTGTGATCACTGCCAGTAATAGGTAGAACAGAGAGCTCAGGACTCAAATCAGGAGGGACCTGAGTTCCTATCCTAGCTCTGACACATTATCATTATTATTATTATTAGTCATTAAATATTTATTTATTAAGCACCTACTATGTGCCAGACACTGGGCTAAGCACTGGGGATTCAGAGAAAGGCCGTAGAAGGTCCTTCCTATCAAGGAGCTTCTCTTCTAAAAGGGAAAGAAGAAAGGAATATAATATATATTAAGGGACTTCTAGAGGCCAAGCAAGCACTGTACTAGGCACTGAGGATACAAAGGCAAAAGTCATTCTCGGCCCTCAGGGAGCTCCCAGTCTAATGGGGGAAACAATCTGCAGTCAACAATAAATGCATAACATACATGCATCAAATGAGATGATCGTTGTAAAGCCCTTAACGTTGGGCCTGGTGCATAGTAGGTGCTGTATAAATGCTGGTTCTCATTAATATTATTATCATTATCATACAGGATAAATTGGCAGTAATCCAGAGGGGAAGCACTAGAATTAAACTAGCATTTCTAGTGCCTTTGCACTTTGCAAAGCACTTCACATGTATGGTCTCATTTGATCCTTGCAAAGAACCCAAGAAATAGATATTATTATTCTCTTCTTTTTTCTTGTAGTTCAGTCCATTTTAGTGTGTCTCACCCTTCTTGACCCCATTTGGAGTTTTCTTGGTAAAGATACTAGAGTGGTTGACCATTTCCTTCTCTGGCTCATTTGAGGCAAACAGAGTTCAATGACTTGTCCAGAGTCACGCAGCTGGGAAGTGTCTGAAGCCAGAATTGAACTCAGGAAGATGAGTCTTCCTGACTCCAGGCCTGGCACTCTGAGTCCTGTGCCACTTACCCACCCCATCCTTATTTTACAGAGGTAAAAACAGAGAGCAAGAGAGGTTAAGTGACCTGCCCAGGGTCACATAGCCAGGAAGTGCTTGAAGCAGGATTTGAACTCAGATCTACTTGATTCCACCCCAGTGCCATCTGTCAAATGCCCATAACCACTAAAGTCATTTCCATCTCTACATCTATGATCCTATCTGTGATCTTGCTTACTTTGTAAGGGTGGGACAAGTAAAATGTGAAAGAACCTTGAAAAACACTATACATGAGGAAAATCTCATTATCATCTTCTAAAAATATTTGTTCAAGATTCATGGTAAGCATCTTGGCAGAAAAGTGGTAGACTACGGGTACAAGATGGGGGCATACATTTTCCATCATGGCCAATGTGTTTTTTTGTTGATTATATTTATTGTTTCAAGGGAGGGCATTAATGGAAGAAAGAGAGACTCATTGGGACATGACAGTGATGTAAAGGGAGGAAAAAATTAAGACTATCATTAGGACATTTTAAAAGTCACTTAGGAGATGGCTAGGTAGCACAGTACTAAGCATTGTCTTTCCATTGCCGGGCACATTTCCTGGCACATAAGAAGGTGCTTAATAAATGCTTGATGAGTTCATGGAAGGAAGGATGAATGGATAGATCAATGGAGGAATGGATGGATGGGTAGATGAATGAATAATGGATGGATGGATGGATAGATGGATGGATGGATGGATGGATGGATGGATGGATGGATAGATGGATGAGTAGATGGATAGATGGATGAATGGATGGAGAGATGAATGGATGGATGGATGGATGGATGGATGGATGACTAGATGAATGGATGAATGGATAGATGGATGGATGGACGGATGGATGAGTAGATGAATGGATGAATGGATAGAAGGATGGATGAATGGATGGATGGATGGATGCATGGATGGATGGATGGATGGATGCGTGGATGGATGGATGGATGCATGGATGCATGGATGGATGGATGGATGGATGGATGGATGGATGGATGGATGGATGGATAAACAAATGGATGAATGAGTAGATAAATGGAGAGATGAATGGATGGATTGATAAATAAAGGAATGGATGAATCAATGAATAGATGGATGAATGTATAGATAAATAGATGTAGGAATAGATGAATGAAAGCTTATGTCAGGTCCTAGTCCTCTAGGCATTAAAATCTAGTTGAGAAAATGCACAAGGAAGGTATGCTTTAAAAACTAAGAATCCTCTCTCTAATGAATGCCAGGCCATGGAAAGAATGTTAGATTTGACATCTGAAGACCTGAGTCCAAATTCTGGCTCTGCTACTTACAACCTCTATGGCCCTGGGTATGTCTTTTCCCCTCTCAAGGTCTCAGTTTCTTCATCTGTAAAATGGCAGGCCTAGACTCTATGGCCCTTTTTCTCTCTCAAGTAAGTTTTTGGAAAAAAAAGAAGATAAATGCTAAAGAGACAGCCTCAGCGAAAGGTTGGCTTGTCCCCAGAGCCTCTGATGTTTCCAAGTTTTCAGTCCCTGACACCTTCCAGGAGTGAGACTGGGAAAGGATGCTAATAATAATAATAATGGCTCACATTTCTTTAACACTTTACAGTTTACAGAGTGTTTTCTTCACAACAACCACACTGTGAGGTAGGTAGGGTATCACCCTCCCTGTTTTATAGATAAGAAATCTGAGAGTTGGAAAAATGAGGTGGTTTGCTCATTGTCATGCAAACAGTAACTTATCTAAGCGAGACCTTCTGATTTCCAATCTAGCATTCTTTGTGTCCATTATTCAATCAGCAAGGCAAAAGATAGTCTACCCTCAAGGAACTCATGTCCTAATGGGGGGAAACATGTGTGTTGTCATATATGTAATGCATGAATAAACAAAATGCATATGAAGGTGATCTTGGGAGAGGAAGTGACTGGAGGAATTCAGGAAAGACTTCTAGGAGTTGGTGACAAATTTCCCTCATCCAGGAACATAGAGAGGTCTCGTTACCACTCAGGGTCACAGCTTTTAAGTGTCTGAGACCAGATTTGAACTCAGTTCTTCCTGACTCCAGGCCCAGCATTCTATCCACTGTGTGAACCAGCTGTAATCCTTAAGCTCACACTAATTAATGATAAAACTGGCAGAATGGAGATTAGATAAACCGTGAAAAAACCACTTTCACATACCCACAAAATGCCAGGGGGTGACTTTAGCCTCTCGGGGTCTTCATGGACAGAAGATGGCCTGAGACTATGGCCTTCATCCTCATTTTCTCCCTTAATGTGGGTCTCTTGCCCCATTTCTGCCCCACACCTCCCAAAGGAAGTGCCCCTGGGCAAGCCTGGGCAAGAGAGTGAGATCCGGTCCCCAAAAACCATCATCATCGTAAATCAAAATGTAATGAACAAGATTTATTTATTTTTATTTATTTGCTTGTTTTGTACATTAAAATTCCCAGGGATCTCCCTCCTTCCTTCGCCTCCCTGCACTAGAGGAGGCCTTATTTAACCAAAAAAACATTTCTATATAAAACTCTGTCTTGCTTGTTTCTATTTATCAGTTCTTTCTCTGGAGGTGGACATACACATGTCATTCTTCAAACAATATTTCTGTTTTGTATATAATTTTCTCATGATTCTAATTTTAAGATCTTTTAAAGTCCCTTCCAGCTCTAAACCTATTTGTCTTTTTTTTTTAACTCTTCCCTTCTGTCTTAGAATGAATACCAAGCATGGGTTCCAAAGCAGAAGAGCAGTAAGGGTTAGGCACTCGGGGTTAAGGGGTTTGCACAGGGTCACACAGCTTGGAAGTATTGGAGGTCAGATTTGAACCCAGGACCTCCCCTCTCTGGGCCTGGTTCTCCATCCACCGAGCTGACCCTTATACCTATAGCCCTTTGACCATTTTATTTTTATTGTGCTATTAGTAGATGGCATTTATCTTTTTTATTGTCATGCAAAACACACTTCCATATTGGTCATTGTTGTAAAAGCAAACTTGTATAGGACCAAAACCCTCAAATAAAACCAAAAATGTGACTTCCATCAGTTCTTTCTCTGGAGGGGGACAGCATTCTCTGTCATACGTCTTTCAGGATTGTCCCAGATCAGTGCATTGCTGAGAGTAGCCACATTTTCACAGATAATCATCGTCCAATATTGCTGTGACTGTGCACCATGTTCTCCTGGTTCTGCTTATTTCGCTCTGCATCCGTTCATGTGGATTTTTCCAGCTTTTTCTGAAATCATCTTGCTTGTCATTTCTCATAGTGTTCCATCACCAACATGAGATGGGCATCCCCACAATTTCCAATTCTTTGCTGCCACAAAAAGACCCGCCATAGATAATTTTGTCCAAGTAGGTCCTTTCCCCCTTTTTTATCTCTTTGGGATACACCCAGCATTTATCTTTTATTTATGGTCTGCAAAGTACTTTACTAATACTCTCAAAATTTTATCCTCCAAATGATCCTGGGAGGTAAATGTTCTTACTATTCCCATTTTATAGATAAAGAAACTGAGACCCAAAGAGGCTAAATAACTTGCTCAGTCAGGCAGCCAGCTGATGTCAGAGGCAAGTCTTGAACTCACGTCTTCCAGATCCCAAGGCCAGCTCTCTGTCCAACATGGCATGTGTCTGCCTCATAAATAGTAGGCACTTAATTTAAAAAAAAAACTTCATTTACTGAATCGAGTTTCAGCTTATCCAGTGTATTATTTACAAAGGCCAAAGCTGCCTGCCTCTCCTGTTATTAGAAGTCACTTATTTCTACTCAACTCAATAGGGAAATAGTGGGGAGCGCTGACTCGAGTATCAGGAAGACCCGGGTTCAGACGCTGCCTGGAGAAAGTAATTTGTCCATCTCAAAAGGCTGTAGAAATTGTTTGCTGCCGTTATTAGAGAGCCAAATCTATATCTTTGGGGGTGGCAGAAGAAAATCCTCACCCTTCCTTCTGACCAGAAAATGGCGAGTTGATAGATTCAAAGCGGATGCTCCAAGGTTCTCCCCTCCCAGAGCATCCATCATCACTAAGTGTGTGTTGGCTGGAATTTCCCATCAGCCCCCCCAAAAAAAATAAGTAAACAAATCAGGAAGCTGGATGATGGAGCCTTGGAATCAGGGACTTCCTCACCAGATGTTAAAGCTTTCAACTCAAGTGAATGATTTATGCCCGTGCATTTTAAATGACACGAGGACAGACTTCCCGTGTGAGGGTCACATGCTGGATCTAGAGCCCATCCCGAGGGCCACGTTTTTGACGTCAGAAAGCCCTCTTCTGGGTACACGCGTGTTCTCTGGGGCCCCACGCAGAAGGGACCGGCTCTGCCGACTCCTCTCCTTTGAACTTCATCTCTCTCCCATCGCCGCCATGCCTTCCATCCCTCCACCCACCGCGGGCCAAGAGACCCAGAGAGTCAACAACCAAATATTTAAATAAAAAGGAAAATTCTTATTTTTTATTTAAGCTCCAGCATTAAATGATAATTTCCATTTGCTCAGCCCCATCAATGATTCATGGCGGCAGCGTTCCTAACGGCACCGTTAGGAATTCCGCCAAAGGCAGATGAGTCCTGTCTGACTCTGAGCCTGGCTCTCTCTGGCAGCTCCGTGATGCGGTTGATCTCCCGTTTGCTTTCTTCCTTGCAGCCCTCAGAGTATCTGCCCCCTCTTCCTGCCACCTCCAGGAATCCGACGTTCTTGGACTCCACATACAGGCTCTGTCTCTATCTGTTGTCTCTCTCTCTGTCTCTGTCTCTGTCTCTCTCTGTCTCTTTGTATCTCTCTCTTTTCTCTCTCTGTCTTTCTCTGTCTCTCTGTCTCTCTCTCTCTCTCTCTCTCTCTCTCTGTCTCTCTTCTTTCTCTTTCTTTGTCTCTCTCTCTGTCTCTCACTCTCTCTGTCTTTGTCTCCATCTCTCTTCTTTATGCTTCCCTCTCCTTCTCTCTCTCTC
>NW_025367861.1:0-6956 GCF_016433145.1 Gracilinanus agilis | reverse complement strand
CTATATCTATTGTATAAATAATATATTTATATTTTAAATAATAAATTTAATTTAATAAAATAAATTTTAAATTTTAAATTTTTTAAATTTAAATTTAAAAAAATTTAAGAATATCACACTCTTCAAACAAAATTGAATTATTTAACATGAACACAAGGACTGTGGAATTTTAAATTGTTCAGGTTGTAACTTTTAAAAAATGTAAAAATCAAAAATTAGATCATATGAAGTAAAAATAAAATCACAATTAAGGAGACATCATCTGACTAAGGCCCTCAGTTACCTCAATTTTGTTTGCTACTCTCTCCTTTGAAAGTGGCAGAAATCACAAGAAAACAAGATGGGGGTCATTGATTTTTTTTTTTAACACCTTAACCTTCCATCTTAGAATCAATACTATGTATTGGTATGGCCCTGGCAATAAGAGTTAAGTGATTTGCCCAGGGTCACCCAGTTAGGAAGGGTTCAAGACCAGATTGGAACTCAGGACCTCCTGTCTTCAGGTCTGACTTTCTATCTACTGAGCCACCTAGTTGCCCCTTTCATTAATTTTTAATTTTTTTTTAAACCCTCACCTTCTGTCTTAGGAATCAATACTGTGTTTTGGTTCCAAGGCAGAAGAGCAATAAGAGCTAGGCAACAGGGGTTAAATGACTTGCCTGCCCCCTCACACAGCTAGGAAGTGCCTGAGGTCAAATTTGAACTCATCCTCTGAGGGGAGGCCACAAGATCCTCAGTCGTTGAGCAGAGTCAGCTGATTTCATTCATTAACTAAAATCATAGAAAGTTGCATCTGTGATCTTAAAGGTCATGTAGGTAGGAGGAGAATTTAAAATTAAAAAATTTTAAATATAATTAAACATTTTTTTAATTATTAAAAGCCTACTGTGTGGGGCCTTTGGTGGCAGAGTCGGGAGATCCTGGTTTCAAATCTGCCCTCATACACTTCCTATCTGAGTGACCCAGGACAAGTCTTTTAAACCCCATTACCTAGACCAGTGATGGGCAAACTATTGTGGCCCCCTGAAATGTTCTATTCAGTGGTGCAACATTATTCCTAATCTGACGAATACAATGAGTAGGATACAATACAATGAAACTGCTTTCGAAAGATTTGCCTTAGAAACTGACTGACAGATGAGCATTTCCTTTCCTTTGGCCCTTCTTTAAAAAGTTTGCCCATCACTGGCCTAGACCACTCCTCTGCCTTGGAACCTTTTACACAGTATTGATTCTAAGGTGAAAGGTAAGGGGTTTTGGTTGTTTTTTGTTTGTCTGTTTTGGGCTAAGTGCTTGGCAAACCGTATCACATTTGATCCTCACAATAACCCTGGGATGTAGGTGTTAAGATCCCCATTTTTCAGTTGAGGAAACTGAGGCAAACAAAGGTTAAGTGACTCAGTGTGTCTGAGGTTGAATTTGAACTCAGATCTTTCTGATTCATTGCCTGGTGCCTTATCCATCACATCATCTAGCTGCTTCTCCTGACCTGTCATCAGTCTTCTCATGGTACAAAATTATAGCAGGAAGATGCCCTTGTTTTTTTATTTTTGTTTCTCTCTTTGAGTCTGAGAATTTCCATTTTCGTCTTTATTTCTGGTGGACTTTAGAAAGGTCTTCAGTGGGGCTGAAACGCAGAGCAAATTTTGATTGACCTTCTGTTCTTTAGAAAGTTTAATTAAATGCACATATTTTCTAAAGGGTTCCCGTGAATTGAGGTTTGAGGCATATTTTTCTCAGAAATGAAGAGAAAAAAGACTTCTGGGCGGGAGGCACTAAATGTCTGTTGCTCCGGGGTCCAGCAGGTTTGTTAAGCCCTCCAGAGAAGTTAGAGTCAGTCCTTTGTGGGTGGTGTTGGGAGGGACCCGAAGATCCTGGGCACTGACAGCATTCTAGGCACCCTTCAGTTTCAGGATGACTTGGATGCTGTCAGCCAGACTCTGAAGAAACTGAGCTCTGACCTGGACACCAAGTACCGCCAGCCCGCCCACGGAGATCCCCCCGGGGCATTGTCCGACCTGCTCCGGCAGCTGGAGGTAAGCGGGCTCTCCCCACGCTCCCATCCTCACCCTATATGCCAATTCCCCGGGGCTCACACAGCCTGCGGGCGCCAGAGAGGACAGCGTCCCTGGAGAAACTCCCCAAAAGAAAGCTGAGACCCAGAGAGGGGAAGGGACTCACCAAGGGCAGAACTGGCTAACCGGAGGATAGAACAAGTGAAACCACCAATGTTTGTCCTTGTTCAGTCATTTCAGTTGTATCCCACTCTGTGTGGGGGATTTTCTTGGCAAAGATACTGGAGTGAAAAAAAAATTCAATAAAAATTAACAAATTTTTATAAAGATAACAGAGTGGTTTGCCATTTCCTTCTCCAGCTCATTTTACAGATGAGGAAACTGAGGTAAACAGGGTGAACACAGCTACTCAGCCTCTGAGGCCAGATTTGAACTCAGGAATTCCTGAGTCTAAGCCCAGCTCTCTATCCACTGTGCTCCCTAGTTGCCCATATGTATAATATGAGAGAGATTATTATATGTGTGTATATATTTATATAGGTACATATGTATATGTATGCTTCTGTATATTTATACATATCTGTATATATAAATTTATACGTGTGTATATTTTGTATATTTGTGTATGTATATATGTATATATATTTATGTGTATTTATATATTTATATTTTTACATTATACATATATACATACACAAATACAGTCCTGTGCCAGAAAACATTTTCTTCTATTGTTACTTGGTTTTTAAACTTTGTTTAGCCGCTTATTTTTTTAAAATCTGCTTATGGCACAATTTGCCTCAAATGCATTCTAAGTTGTATATTTGTTTTCCAATAAAAAATAATTACAATTAAAAAATATACATAGATATTTATATATCTATACATGTATATATTTATATATCTATACATGTATATATTCTGTATATTTATATGTATATATTCATATAAGCAGATGTATAGATTTGTACATATATGTATATAGTTTTATATTTACATTCATATATTTATATAAGTATATGTGGTATATATTTATGTGTACGTGTAGATATTTATATGTATATATTTGTATATTTAAATATATTCATATTTATATATTTATATCTGGGTTTTTGGTGACAAGAAGATCTGAATTTTAAAAAAAATAGTAGGGAGCTATTAAAGTTTATTATTTATTTATTGGAGTGGCAACTGAATATATCGGTGGATAAAGTGCTGGACTTGGAATCAGGAAGACCCAAGTTCAAATCCAGCCTCAGACACTTTCTAGCTGTGTGACCTTGGACAAATCACTGAACCTCTGTCTTAGCCCTCTGGAGAAGGAAATAGCAAATCACTCCAGCATCTTTGCCAAAAAAACCACCATGAACCCACCATGGGGTCATGGAAACTAGACCCAACTGAACAACAAAGTTTCTTAGGGGGAAGGGGGAAGAAGGAGAGGGTCCCAGTCAAATCTGAGTTTGGGCAGGTGTATAGAGGATGAATGAGAGCAGGAGGCTGATGCCTCTGGAGGATCCAGCTAGAGATAGCCAGGAGGTAGTTTGTGATATGGGACTGGAGCTCAGCAGAGAAGCTTAGCGGTAACCAAACCCCCAAAGTAGCCGAGGAGGGCATTAAATGAGAGATCATAGGGATGTCTTGGGGGGACCCAGAGGGGCGGAGGGGATGAATCAGCAAAGAAAATGGGGAAAGAAGGCTCTCTCCTGAAAATAGTTCTTGACCTCTGAACCTTCTTGGGGGAAATTGGAGGGAGAGTTCCTAGAATTTTCAAATTCTAAGGTTTCTGCTCCAAGGCTTCCTTGGACTCGTCCTGACAGCTTCAGCTTTCCCTTTTTTTCCTGTCTCTTCTCCCTGCTCCCACAGGTGGATGAAAAGCAGCTGAGTATGTCAGAAAAGACCATCCAGAACCTCAAGAAACAAGGCCAGAATATCGCCCCTCTCCCTCTCCGAAGGACCCATCCTGGGAAGCCCCTCCAGGTGGACAGCCTCTGCGACTGGGACTCTGGCAACGTAAGGGCAATGTTGCTGGCATGCCCAACTCTTTCAGTTAGTCAGCAAAATTTAATAAGTTCTTGCTTTGTGCCAGGCACTTTGGAAAATGCTAGGAAAGCAAAAAAAAAAATAATTAATTAATTAATCAAATCAATTACATATGATAACAAATTTCTACATAAGCTTTCCTATTATATGATAGAACTTATCTTCCTCCCTCCATTCTTTTCCCCCTCTCTGTGCTGGCAGGTGATTCAATCTGGGTTGAACTGAATTTTTTAACAGAATTATTGAAGGGGAACAAGGGTTCTTTTCCTGTGTATATGTTCCCAAAGCTGTAGGCATGGGGAAGGATGGATATAGGTTGATGGACCACCTCTTAATAGCCATCACTAATTAAAGATGGCTTGGGATGGTCAAAAGAAAGGCTGAATAAGGAGCTCCTAAAAATCTATTTATTAAGTAGCCTGACTCAGCTCGGGTCATCCCCAATCCTAAGAAAGCCATGGAGAGACCTTTATCATTTTATTGGTTATGATGGTAGCCTAACTAATAAAATTAATATAATTAATAAACATATTCTTACCCCCAAATCAGTCTTCCAAGATAATTTTTAAATTTTTATTTTTATTATCACGCAAAACACATTTCCATACTGGTCACTGTCTCGAGATCATTTTAATCGTAGCCCAGACAAACTAAGAGGAAGAAGGGCACTCCAGGTGTGGGGCATGGTCAGTTCAACGACATGGAGAATGATGGTGATGGAATGCTATTGTGCTATAAGGAATGATGAACAGGATGAGTTCAGAAAGAGCTGGAAAGACCTACATGAACTGATGCAGAGTGAAATAAGCAGAACCAGGAAAACATTGTACACAGTAACAGCAATATTGTCGAATGATCCACTGTGATAGACTTAGCTATTATTGGCAATACAATGATCCAGGACAATTCTGAGGGAATTAGGACAAAAAATGCTATCCACCTCCAGAGAAAGAAGTGTGGGAGTCGAATGCAGATGAAAGCATGTGATTTTTCAGTTGTTGGTTTGGGTTTATATTTTAGAGTTTTGGTTTTATAAGATTATACTCACAAAAATGAATAATATGGAACTATGTTTTTCATGATAATACATGTATAACCCAGATCGAAGGCCTACCAGCACCCGAATGGGAAAGGGAAGAGAGGAAGAGAGATAAATTTGATCATATAACTTGGGAAAATTTGTGTGGAAATTTATTGCATGTAATTGGTTAAAATGTATATGTATACATATATATGTATATATATATATATAAATGATATAGGAGTTTCAGTTTTCATCTTGGAAGAATGAGCTATTGGAATATCTTGAGCTGTTGTGTATAAAGTACTAAGAAAATCTTTAAAAAAATTTTTTTTAATTAAAAAACAAACAAAGCTTCTCTTCCACCCCATCTAGGTACAGCTATTGAGGGGAGAGAAGTACACATTGAAGGATAACAGTGACCCCCATACCTGGGTGGTAGAGGACCATTGTGGAGAGTCCAAGAGAGCCCCGGCTGCCTGCTTCTACATCCCCCCACCTGACCTGGATGGTGTGGCTAAGGCTGGCCGGTAAGGGGGTGATCCCAAAGGGTAGCTTTAGGAGATCTATAGATCCTAATCTCCTAATCTTCCTGAGCCCTCCTTTGTCCCCGGGTCCTGAGGCCTCACCTCAAACTGTGCCCCAGACCCTTCCCCATGGCCAGTTATATGGGTGCACCTCGTTCCAGAACCACAAGATTGGGCTGAAGCTCGGGGTTCCTTGGATTTCTGAAGGCTCGTGAACCCCAAGGTATTCCCCTCATTCTCTTCATCTTCTTCTGGGTTTACCTGATCAGGATATCATTTTATCAGCACTGGGGAGTGGGAAGGGGACCCTAAGAAAGAAGAAGAGGAGAAAGGGTAGGAAAGAGGGTAATTATCTTCTCATCTGCTTTCCCATTCCAGGCTAGAGTCTGAGGTGCAGGCATTGAAGCAGAAATGTAAGGACCTCCAGCGTCGCCTGACGGCCAATGCCCATGAGCTAGTGCGGCCCAGCCAGCAGGGTATGGGGGCACAAGGGAGAGGGTACTATCTAGAGAGTATGGAAGAAGGGGTGGCTGGGTGGTTCAGTGGGTAGAGTGACAAGCCTGGTACTCCATATATACATATATTTCCATATATACAATAGAAAAGAAAAAGAGGGTTGCATATGAAACTGAAGGTCTCTAAATAATTACAACTTGATTTTTTAAAAAGTCTCTATGGGGGTAGTTAGATGGCATAGTCAATAGAAAGCCAGGCCTGGAATCAGGAAGACCTGAGTTAAAATCTGGCATCCTAGCTGCATGACCCTAGGCGAGTCACTTAACCCTATTTGCCTAGCCTTCCCACTCTTCTGTCTTAGAGTTGTTACAAAGACAGAAAGTAAGATGGATTTTTTAAAAGTCTATTTTAAGTTCAATTATAGCTTTCAAAGCTGTCCTACTTGACCTTTCTTTTTTTTCCCTGATTTAAAAAAAAAAAAGTCTTCAATGACCCTCCTTTCTTTGCCTTTTCTTTCTTTTGCTATCTTATCCCTATTTCCCCTCACCATCCCACCCCCATCCCATTAGGAAAAACAAAAACAAAAACAAAACTTTAGGAACAAGTACATATAGCCAGACAAAACAATTTCCAGTGGCCATATCTGAAAAATCACATCAAGGCTGCAGTTAGCTAGGTGGCCCAATGGAAAGATTGCTCAGACCTGGCATCAAGAGAACCTGGGTTCAAATGTGACCTTCCTAGCTGGGAAATTACATAACCTCAATTACCTAGCCCTTGCCCCTCTGTCCTAGAGTTGTTTCTAGGACAGAAAGTAAGGGCTTGAGAGAGAGAGAGAGAGAGAGAGAGAAGTTAGGAAGGAAGGAAGGAAGGAAGGAAGGAAGGAAGGAAGGA
>NW_025367860.1:0-7554 GCF_016433145.1 Gracilinanus agilis | reverse complement strand
TATATATACACTATATATACTATAATATACCAAATTATCAGCCCTTAGCATAACCCTATTAAGCCTTTTAATCGAAATAGAACTTAACTCACTTGCTAATAAATTATAAACTCAACAAACCATACTACTATTTTCTCAAATATATTAGGATATTTTACTCACATCATGCATCGAGTCTCTCCCCTAATAAATCTATTTGTAGGCCAATGAATTGCTACCATACTAATTGATCTAAACTGATACAAAAAAAACAGGACTGCAAGTCCAAGCTAGCACTCATTCTGTATCATCCTCATTAATTACTTCTACTCAAAAAGGATTAATAAAAATTTACTTCATATCTTTTATGATCTCAATTATCTTTATTTTAATATTTGTCTAAATCTACATCCATGAACAACTTCCAACACAGCATAAATAGTAATAAACAAAATTTGTCCTAATAAAGCTAAAGCCCATCCACCACAACAGTATAATAATGAAACATCACTAAAATCCTGACCCATACAATAAGTCCCAGCAAAACCAAACAACCAAAATGCTAACATCACCCTTCCTAGGTATAAGATATCATACAAACTCTATAAATAAAATGAACAACAATATACTAAAAGCTACAATATTTCCAATTCAAGTCTCTAGATATTTTTGCGTGGCTATAGCAGCAGTACAACTAAAAACCACCAATATACCTTCTAAATAAACTAAAAATCCTAAAAATATACCTTCAAAACTTACTACTATAGCACAACCTAACCCAACACTAGCAACCAAACTCAACCCTCCATATACAGGAGAAGGTTTAGAAGCAAAAGCCACAAACCCCAAAATTAATAGTAAAGAAATAAAAAATATTATTATTATTATTTTTAGCATGAACTCTAACCATAACCTATAGCATGAAAAACCATTGTTGTATTTCAGCTACAAAAATCTAATGACCAACCTACAAAAAACCTACCCATTTATTTTTTATTTTATTTTTATTTTTTTAAAACCCTTAACTTCTGTGTATTGGCTCATAGGTCGGAGAGTGGTAAGGATGGGCAATGGGGGTCAAGTGACTTGCCCAGGGTCACACAGCTGGGAAGAGTCTGAGGCTGGATTTGAACCTAGGACCTCCCATCTCTATGCCTGACTCTCAATCCACTGAGTTACCCAGCTGCCCCCAAACCTACCCATTTATAAAAATCATTAACCATTCATTGATCTACCAGCCTCATCCAATATTTCAACTTGATGAAGCTTCAGATCTCTATTGGGTATTTGCTTAATCATTCAAATTCTAACAGGACTTTTCCTAACTATACATTTCCCTAGCTATACATTATACATCAGATATACTTACTGCCTTCCCATCAGTAGCACATATCTGCCAAGACGTAAACTATGGATGACTTATTAGAAATCTTCATGCTAACAGAGCATCTATATTCTTTATATGCTTATTTCTTCACATAGGTTGAGGCATTTATTATGGATCCTACCTATTTAAAGAAACTTGAAACATTAGAGTAATCCTATTACTTACCATTATAGCAACCGCATTTGGATACGTACTCCCATGAGGACAAATATCATTTTGAGGGGCTACAGTAATTACAAATCTTCTATCAGCTATTCCATACATTGGTACTACATTAGTTGAATTAATCTGAGGTGATTTCTCCATAGATAAAGCTACACTAATCTGATTCTTTGTCTTCCACTTCATCTAGCCATTCATTATCTTGGCCTTAGTAATTGTTCACCTATTCCTACATGAAACAGGCTCCAACAATCCAGCAGGTATTAATCCTGATACAGATAAAATCCCATTCCACCCTTATACTATTAAAGATGCCTTAGGATTAAATCTCATAATTTTAATTCTACTTTCACTAACAATATTCTCACCAGACATACTAGGGAAACCAAACAACTTTACATTAGCCAATCCATGCAACACACTTCCTCATACCAAACCAGAATGATACTTCCTATTTGCCTACACAATCCTTTGATCAATTCCCAATAAACTAAGAAGAGTGTTAGCTCTTCTTGCATCCATCCTAGTTCTCCTCATTATCCTACTACTCCACATATCCACACAATGAAACTTTATAATCCGACCAATTTCACAAATACTATTCTGAACGTTAATAGCTAATCTATTAATCCTAACTTGAATTGGAGGCCAACCTGTAGAACAACCATTTATCATCATTGGTCAATTAGCCTCAATCTCATACGTCACACTCATTATTATCTTAATACCCTTAGCAGGAATATTTGAAAACTACATGCTCAAATCAAAATACCCATAACACCCAGTCCAAGTAACTTAACAAAAATATGGGCCTTGTAAGCCAACAACAAAGGAAAAATCCTTCCTTGAACAACCTCAAGAAGGCACAAACACCCCACCATCAACACCCAAAGCTGATATTCTACTTAAACTACTTCTTGATCAATTTCAATTTGTATACTATGCCAGTATTGTATTCATTTTATTATTTAAAAAATTTTATTTTTTGGTCCTATATATATAGTACATTTATTATTTAAAAATATTTTTAAAAATATTTGAAAAATTTTATTTTTTGGTCCTATATATATAGTACATTTACCCCTAGCATATCTCATATACATTATACGTTTATATATTCTAGATATATAATATTCATAATTATATTAACTACATTAATATCTATAAGTACTATAATTCATGGGTATTCTTAATGGATATATCATAATTTTACATATGACATATATAAACGGACATATACATATCATCCATGATAACAGGATCAGCAATCTTAATCTTATTAGCATATCATCACCATAAGGAGTACTTCAATCCTCCCCACTTGAGAAATCATCATCCTGCCATCTTGCAATTGGCTTGCAATCCACCAGAGGAAATGCATGAATTTGTATGAAAATGTACCTAATTCCCTTGACTGGCTATGAAATATGGCAACTGAAAATATGTGATATATTTTCTTCTTCTAAGGGAATGAGGGAATAGGTAGGGAATGAAAGGGAGACACACCAATACAGCTGGGTAAAAGTAGCCTACAACTGATGAGGGAGAGGTAAAAATCTAACACACTTAGCAGGGGAAACAAACAGTAACAGAAACCAACACAGCCAAGGAAACAGTTTAAATATCAGTGGGTTCTTGTAGTCTGGGAAGGAGAATACCAGGAAGTTTGTAAAAAAAAGTTTTGTTTAATGTTTAACAAGGGCAGGTAGGGAGGTAAGAGAATCAACAGACACCTTATGTCTATGGACTTTTTTTTTTTTAATATGTAATGACTGTAGTAATCAGCTTATTACACAGATTAATCGTTCTCGAATGTACAAGCTCCAGAGGAGCAACTGAGTCTTTAAATATACACAAGTATTTCTTTCAAATGAATTTTTACCCTTACATCCAGATAGACCTAAGCAGTTAAAAAACATAAGCAAAATTAAGAGCTATTAGCTATGTATTAACTGAGAAACCACATACAAACCAAAAAGTATTGGAGGGAGAAGGGGGTGATGGAGAAGAGCTGGAAAAAAAACACCCATCCCTTTATGTACTAATAGCTCCAATCCATTTAAATGTTGACCAGTTAAACTTAGACCTTAAAATACAGGGTGTGGCTATAGTTTAATCTTGTTGGTCGAAACATTTACCTAAGATGTAGGTCCTTCAGAATAAAATGAATACAGAAACAGCTTGACGTTCTTCACCTTGCTTTTCATAACTGTTATGAGTTTAAAAGGATTCTGCTTTTTAAAAAATTCTCCCACAGGTCAGTGTAACTGTCCTCCCTCACCCCAAACCACACAACACACACCCCTGCCCTTACATTGTTTATCTAATTAAGTCAATAAGGAAAACTTTTAGTCTCACAACTAGGTTATGACTGAAGAACTGTCTTTTCATACACACACACACACACACACACACACACACACACACACACACACTTCTTTGCTAGGAGTCAATGTTGGTACGGGAAATACAGTATTTCTATTTTGTTGTTCCAAGTATGTACAACATGCAGCACTGCTGTATCAGGTAAACATGTGCACAGGGGAAGATGAGTCGTGGGCTCATAGAAAGCAGTCAAATGGAAATCAAAAGGACTTTCTCTTTCAGAGTTCCCCTATCTTTATTTGTAGAGGTTATCCAATAATTTCTTTAATTACATCTCATACTTCTGAGTCCATTCCTGAGCTATTCTGTTGTACCTTTTGAAATATTTAGTGCTGGCGACCACTGTGACTGTAGAATATCAAGACAAATGCTACCATTACTGTTTATATTTGGATGGTAAATTCTTGTTGTAAATGCAGCCTTAAGTAGTTTGAAGGGATAATCTGTTGGGAAATGAATTGTCAAGAAAAATACTCCACCCTCATAGGGACTATCATTTGGCCCCATTATTGTAGCTTGCCCATGGAACATATAATTTCCAACAGGACCTGCTGAACTGGGGGGGTCACGTGCCAGGTCATTCAACTTCTTGTGGATTCTCTTCAGAGCCATTGTGTGAGGCCAGTGGTGGTCAAGGAGAAAGGAGAGAGGGTCAGGGAGGGGAGGAGAAGAAGGTGAAGGGAGCTAGGCCGCAGCTATTTCTTGCTGTAGGGGGATAAGGGGGAAAGGGTGTGAGGGAGTGTTAGGGAAGGCAGGAAGTGGCTCCAGCCTGGAGGAGAGGTCAGGGAATGTTGACTGGGGAAAAATGACTACTCTACTTTATCTATAAGCAGCCAGCTTAGGCAGGGCTGACAAGACAAGGGATAAATGGGAATCTCACAGAGCTGTAATGTAGAAGATGGCAGGATGGAATTCCTGCAAAATACAGGGTCAAGCCTCACCCAGAATTCCAGGGGACCCACCCCCTGGAGAACTTTGGGTGAGGGGACAGTTGAGAGGGAGTTAAAGAGTTGTTTTCTGGGAGTTGAGGTGAGCAGATCTTTCTGCTTGCTGCTCCTGATTTGGGGGTTCGCCTGGGAGGCCAGAGGGGCAAAAGCCACTGTGGTTTCTACTCAGGAGTTTGCCTGTCTAATAGGATTAGACCTTTCCAGCATCAATATAATAATTATTTAGTTATATAGACATTAGAAGTAATTACTATTAGCTTAGAGAGCAAGTTAGCTAAAGGTCTGCCACTCCCTCCTGGGAGGGGGGGGGCAGCTTCAACCTGACAGTTCAAGCCTTCCCAGTTCTTATCCAAATCCTAATTACCCCCTCTTACCTTCCCCTTCCTGCTTTTATCAATATAAGCTTTATCTTTAATATCTGTGCCTGGGAATTATTTGAGGATACTCACTGCTGCCATAAAGCTTGATTCCTGTCAGTTGCCAGCCTAAGAAGTCAGATCCATCTCAGTCCTTAACATTAAGATATCTAGCTACTACTCAATCCTCAATCAGACCTGTGGGGAATATAAGTTAGAGAAAGGGAACATCATTAAAGATTAGCCTCTGCTGAATCTTGCTAGAAGACACTCAGCCCTGTCTCCGTCTTCAACTGAAATCAACTGCTTGGAGGGAGGGGTTCGAGAGCAATGAGTACCTAACCCCTTCCCTACTCACTCAAGCCTGTCTGTGTGGGAGGATACTCACTCAAGCCTCTCTTTGAGGGAGGAGAGTGTCTTGCAGACATCTGGCCCACACCAAACCATCACCTTCCCAATATTTCTGTTATTACAAACATAACAGGAGCACATCTCAGGATGGTATCCAGATGAAATCAGGTCACAGGAACACTCCAGGAAAGCAGCAAGTTAATTCAATAAGAAAGTATAGGGCTTTCTGGAGTTGTCCACCAACTCAGAGGAACACCCAACTAAACCTAGATCTTGATTGAAGATCCCTCAGTGTATTAAAGATTTAGCTCCTCTTTTCAAGATCCCAAAATAGTCCACAGGCTAGCAGAACAGTAGCTACAGCTTCAACTCTACTCTTCACTCCTCCAGGGCAAAACTGTCACTTCCTACCAGTCTCTGGACAAGACTCTGCCAACATTCTGGGTTTGGAATGTTCTCAGCTTCAGCCAGCTTTTGCTTGGTCTGCCTTCTTTTACTCACTATAAGTCCTATCTATAAATTTCCTGTAACAGTTACTGGTTGTTACTTCAGGGTCATAAAATTGTTCATTGCATCCAATCTGCCATTAAATAAGGCATCACAATGTTACAATTACTAATCAACCTATAACAAGGCATAACTGATTCTGATTGGCATGGGGGGAGATTTTTTTTGAGAAGCTATATCTAATGAACAGGCACCTTGGACATTGATCTTCTAGGACCTAGCATACCGAGCTGTTCTTGCAGTTCACATGGATTAAATGGGGATATTATATGAATGATTATGACATATTATAAGAATTAACATATAATGTATATATGCAGTATTAATAAGTTATTATTTAATTAATAGTTGCTATTAAATCAATGATCTAAAGACATTTTATATATGTATATATTCCACCCAGGTGACAAAAGCACATGCAAATTTATAATATTTTATAATAATTTATTAGCAAATACAAACTTAACGTATATATTCACTCCTACTCCCTTAAAAATATACATCTTTATTTCCATCAAATCCCAAAATGGGAAGACATAATTTTAAGCATAAATATAGGGACAATGGGGCAGCTGGGTAGCTCAGTGGAGTGAGAGTCAGGCCTAGAGACAGGAGGTCCTAGGTTCAAACCCGGCCTCAGCCACTTCCCAGCTGTGTGACCCTGGGCAAGTCACTTGACCCCCATTGCCCACCCTTACCACTCTTCCACCTATGAGACAATGCACCGAAGTACAAGGGTTTAAAAAAAATAAATAAATATAGGGACAAGAGTTAAAAATGATATAAACAATATAGTAGTACTATAGTATAAATACTATAAATAGTATAAATACATAAATAAAATATATAAAATATACAAAACATGTACAATATGCAAAATGTACAAAAATAAAATCTTTCATAAAATTGCGTTTTTACAAAAAATATCCTAAGTCAGTAGATTTATTTTTATTTTTATTTTTTTAAATTCTGAGTAGGTCAGAAGGATGGAATTCCCCGAACCTCTAAGGAGAGGGCAATTGGGATTTACTGGTCTCTCTCAGACTTTCGCTCTGGGAGGTGGACACTCAGAGAGAAGAAGTATAGTTTTTCCCTGTGATCCTTCTGGGAAACCTTTGGAGACTTGATCTTGGAAATTAACAGCTTGATAAAGAAGAAAGTTTTGTTCATGAGAGAGTTTGCCAGTAGAGAGAGAAGCAGAGGGCAGGTAGAGCTGATCTCCCCAGATAGAGGAGCTTCAAGTTCACTGGTGGCTGTTGTGGACTTCCCACTGTGTGAGAAGAAAGAAACTCATTTTATATAATAGCAGAAAGATTGCTCGAGAAGTTTGTTATTATAAGGAAACTATATTACTTAAGATATACTTTAGAATATTTTGGTAAGTTAGATTTATCTCAATAGACAAGAAAGGGAGTGAGGTTAGCCTTGGTTTCCAAGGAAGAAATGTTCCCCTGTGGGAAAGAAATATATATATATATAT
>NW_025367859.1:0-5231 GCF_016433145.1 Gracilinanus agilis | reverse complement strand
GTAGTAGTAGTAGTAGTAGTAGTAGTAGTAATGGTGGTAGTGGTAGTAAGTAGTAGTGGTAGTAGTAGTAGTAGTAGTAATAATCTTGGTAGTAGAGGTAGTAATGGTTGTAGTAGCAGCAGCAGCAGTACTACCAATAATGTGTTAAGTCTAAGAAATCACATTTGTATTTATCTTAATCTAATACATTAACAAGATACAGTATAAAAATGCTACCAAATTTGGAGAATAGAGATTATATTCAAGCCTTGACTCTGCTTTCATTTACTACATGGCCTTGGATGATCCATTTTGTCTACTTTGACCTAGTTTTCTTCACTTATAAAATAAAGGAATAAGCATTTATTAAGTATTTACTATATGTTAGGCACTGCTAAATACTTTACAATTTACCACCTTTGATCCTAGAAAGTAGATGCTATTATTACCAATTTTTGCAGCTGAAGAAACTGTGGCAGACAAATGTTAAGTGATTTGCTCAGTCATACAACTAGTAGGTATCTGAGGATGGATTTGAATTAAGACTTCCCTGAATCCAAACCCAGTGCTCTATCTACTGCACCACCTAGATGTTTCTGTAAAATGAAGTAGTAGGATTAGGTCAGAGGATGGCAAATTACCGACCATAGCCAAATTCTGACTGGATCCTGCTTTCTTTTTTTAAAATCATTTATTTATTTATTTATTAAGATATTTATTTTTTAGAAAAATTAACAAGGTTACATGATTCATGTTCTTACTTTCCCCTTCACCCACCCCCACCCCCATAGCTGGTGCACATTTCCACTGATTTTAACATGTGTCATCCATCAAGACCTATTTCCAAATTGTTGATAGTTGCATTGGTGCGGTAGTTTTGAGTCTACATCCCCAATCATGTCCGCCTCAACCCATGTGTTCAAGCAGTTGGTTTTCTTCTGTTTCCACTCCTGCAGTCCTTCCTCTGAGTGTGGGTAGCTTTCTTTTCCATAAGTCCCTCAGAATTGTCCTGGGTCATTGCATTGCTGCTAGTACAGAAGTCCATTACATTCAATTTTGCCACAGTGTATTGGTCTCTGTGTACAATATTCTTCTGGCTCTGCTCCTTTCACTCTGCATCAGTTCCTGGAGGTCTTTCCAGTTCACATGGAATTCTTCCTCTGAGCACAATAGTATTCCATCACCAGCATATTTGTTCAGCCATTCCCCAATTGGAGGACATACTCTCATTTTCCAGCTTTTTGCCACCACAAAAAGCACGACTATAAATATTTTCAAACAAGTCTGTTTATCTATGATCTATGATAAAGGGGGTACAAACCCAGCAATGGTATGGCTGGATCAAAGGGCAGGCATTCTTTATAGCCCTTTGAGCATAGTTCCAAATTGCCATCTAGAATGGTTGGATCAGTTCACAACTCCACCAGCAATGCATTAATGTCCCAATTTTGCCACATCCCCTCCAACATTCATTAATACCATATGGTTTTGATGACCACTGCTTTATAGTACAGTTTAAGATCTGGTACTGCTAGGCTACCTTCCTTCAGGTTTTTTTTTCATTATTTTCCTTGATATTCTTGATCATTTGTTCTTCCAAATGAACTTTGTTATAGTTTTTTTCTAATTCAGTAAAAAAGTTTTTTGGTAGTTTGATAAGTATGGCACTAAATAAGTAAATTAATTTGGGTAGAATGGTCATTTTTATTATGTTAGCTCATCCTACCCATGAGCAACCAATATTTTCCCAATTGTTTAGATCTAGTTTTAATTGTTTTGAAAGTGTTTCGTAGTTGTGTTCATATAATTTCTGTGTTTGTTTTGGTAGATAGATTCCTAAGTATTTTATATTGTCTAGAGCAGTGATGGGAAAACTACAGCCCATGGGCTAGATGTGGTCCCCTAAAATGTTCTATCTGGCAGCACAACATTATTCCTAATCTGATGAATACAGTGAGTAGGATACAATACAATGAAACATCAGAACGTTGCCCATCCAAGACTATCTGCCTTTTGATCCAGCCATAGCACTGCTTGAATTATACCCCAAAGAGAAAATAAAGAAAAAGACTTATACAAAAATATTTATAGCTGTGCTCTTTGTGGTGGCAAAACATTGGAAAATGAGAGAATGTTATTCTATTGGGGAATGGCTGAACAAATTGTGGTATCTGTTGGTGATGGAATACTATTGTGCTCAAAGGAATAAAGAACTGGAGGAATTCCATGTGAACTGGAATGACCTCCAGCAATTGATGCAGAGTGAAAGGAGCAGATCCAGGAGAACATTGTACACAGAGACTGATACACTGTGGTAAAATTGAATATAATGGACTTCTCTACTAGCGGCAATGCCAGGATCCAGAGCAAGGCTAAGGGACTTATGAGAAAGAAAACCAGCCACATTCAGAGGAAGAACTGTGGGAGGAGAAACACAGAAGAAAAACAACTGCTTGAACACATGGGATGATGGGGATATTATTGGGAATGTAGACACTAAATGTTAACTCTTGTCCAACTATCAATAATATGGAATTAGGTCTTAATCAATGATACATGTAAAACCCAGGGGAATTGTGCATCGGCTAAGGGGGGGCTAGGGGGATTTTGGGGAGAGGGAAAGAACATGAAATATGTAACTATGGGAAAATATTCAAAATAAAAATAAAAAATATAATAACCAAAAATAAATAAATGAATGAATAAATGTAAAAAATTTAAAATAAAAAAACAAAAAGTTGCCCATCACTGGTCTAGGGTGATTTTGAATGGTATTTCTCTCTCTAACTCTTGCTGGTGAGATGTGTTGAAAATATATAGAAATGTTGATGATTTATGTGCATTTATTTTGTATCCTGCAACTTTTCTAAAGTTGTTGATTATTTCCACTAGTTTTTTAGTTGATTCTCTAGGATTTTTTAAGTAGACAATCATATCATTGAGTGATAGCTTGGTCTCCTCATTGCCTATTTTAATACCTTCAGTTCTTTTTCTTCTCTAATTGCTACTGTTAGTATTTCTAGTACAACGTTCAATAATAGAGGTGATATTTCACTCCTGATCTTATTGGGAAGGCTTCTAATTTGTCCAATCATTACATATGATGCTTGTTGATGGTTTAAGATATATACTGTTTATTATTTTTAGGAAAGGCCCTTCTATTCCTATACTTTCTCGTGTTTTCTTTCTTTTTTTTTTTTTAAACCCTTACCTTCTGTCTTCCAGTAAATACTGTGTATTGGCTCCAAGGCAGAAGAGTGGTAAGGGCTAGGCAATAGTGGTTAAGTGACTTGCCCAGGGTCACACAGCTGGGAAGTATCTGAGGTCACATTTGAACCCAGGACCTCACATCTCTAGGTCTAGCACTCAATCCACTGAGCTACCCAGCTGCCACCACTTTCTAGTGTTTTCAATAGGAATGGGTGTTGTATTTTGTCTAAGGTTTTTTCAGCAGCTATTGAGATAATCATGTGATTTTTGTTCCTTAGTGTAGCAATCCAGGTATACATTAATCTTGATATTATTTTAAGAGTGCTCAAAAAACTGACTCTTGTACTGCTTATGATTGATTTCTGTAACCTTGAGTTAAATTGAACCTCAACCTTGCCAAATTCCTAGCCCTTCCTCCAGAAGACTGGTCTCAGTCTCCTTATTTTACCTAAAACAATCAATTAACATAGGTATCAAACAACCATAGATGCCTTAGGAGATATGAACTCCTGATCTGGGTATTGTCTTAGAATTTGGCAGTTTATATCTCCTGATGATTATGTCATAATGTTAATGTATCAGACCACTTGGCTCTTCCCTTCCCCCTATATTGTTGTAACCCCAATAAAAATAGCAGTATGGCAGCTAAGGGTTAAGCTCTGAACCATCTAAGCTCTTTACCATCAGAGCTTCATCCCAGTGAAGTTCTGAACCATGAAAGCTCTTGTTCACCAGAGCTTCGCTGTCACTTTATGCCAGAACTTTCTTTGTCTGGCTGTCTTTATTCTCACCTTATGTTCTTTTTCCGTTAGTCCTTAACCTGTATCCCATTTTCTCTCAGGCCCTGGTTCCCCTTTCTGAGTGTCCTACCCACTAGGAATCTTCGTGGAGCTGCTGGATAGCTTCACTTGTTGATATGGTCAATTATGTGGATGGTTTTCCTAATATTGAACCATCCTTGCATTCCTGGTATCTATCCTACCTGATCATAATGAATAACCCTTGTGATCAGTTGCTGAAGTCCTTTTGCTAGTATTCTATTTAAGCTTTTTGCATCTATGTTCATTAAGGAGATTGGTCTGTAGTTTTCTTTCTCTGTTTTTGATCTTCCTGGCTTTGGGATCAGTACCATATTTGTATCATGAAAGGAGTTTGGTAGAACTCCTTCTTTGCTTATGTAAAATAATTTGTATAGTATTGGGATTAGTTGTTCTTTGAAGGTTTGATAGAATTCACTTGTGAATCCATCTGGTCCTGGAGATTTTTTCTTAGGGAGTTCTTTGATGGTTTGTTCAATTTCTTTTTCTAATATGGAATTATTTAAGTATTCTATTTCTTCTGCTGTTAATCTAGGCAATTTATATTTTTATAAATATTTACACATATCACCTAGATTGCTATATTTATTGCCACATAATTGGGCAAAATAGTTTTTAATGATTGCCTTAATTTCCTCTTCATTAGAGGCAAGGTCTCCCTTTTCATTTTTGATACTATTAATATGATTTTCTTCTTTCCTTTTTTTATTAGATTGACCTGTACTTTGACAATTTTATTTGTTTTTTCAAAGTACCAGCTTCTGGTCTTATTTATTAATTCAATATTTCTTTTACTTTCAATTTTATTAATTTTTCCTTTAATTTTTATGATCTCTAATTTTGTTTTCATCTGGGGATTTTAAATTTGTTTCCTTTCTAGTTTTTTGATTGGTATGCCCAATTCATTGACCTCTGCCCTCCCTAATCTGTTAATATATGCACTCAAGGATATAAATTTCCCCCTGCGTACTGCTGTGGCTGCATCCCACAGAGTTTGGTAGGATGTCTCATCATTGTCATTCTCTTCAGTGAAATTATTAATTGTTTCTATGATTTGTTCTTTAATTAACTGATTTTGGAGAATCATATTATTTAATTTCCAATTAATTTTTAATTTGCCTGCCCAGGTTCCCTTACTAATTATTATTATTATTGCATTATGATCTGAAAAGTTTGCATTTATTATTTCTGCTCTTTTGTATATATGTATACATATATGTGTGT
>NW_025367858.1:0-9189 GCF_016433145.1 Gracilinanus agilis | reverse complement strand
ACTTGTCAGATCTCTGGGAAAGGAAAGACTTTAAAACCAAGCAAGAGTTAGAGAAAACTACAAAATGTAAATTAAATGGTTTTGATTATATTAAACTAAAAAGCTTTTGTACAAACAAAAACAATGTAGTCAAAATCAGAAGGGAAACAACAAATTGGGAAAAAATCTTTATAACGAAAAACTCGGACAGGGGTCTAATTACTCAAATATACAAGGAGTTAAACCAATTGTATAAAAAAATCAAGCCATTCCCCAATTGATAAACGGGCAAGAGACATGAATAGGCAATTTTCAGGTAAAGAAATCAAAAGTATCAATAAGTACATGAGAAAGTGTTCCAAATCTCTAATAATTGGAGAAATGCAAATCAAAACAACTCTGAGGTATCACCTCACACCCAGCAGATTGGCTAAAATGAAAGAAGGGGAGAGTAATGAATGTTGGAGGGGATGTGGCAAAATTGGGACATTAATGCATTGCTGGTGGAGTTGTGAACTGATCCAGCCATTCTGGCTGGCAATTTGGAATCATGCTCAAGGGGCTATAAAAGAATGCCTGCCCTTTGATCCAGCCATACCATTGCTGGGTTTGTACCCCAAAGAGATCATAGATAAACAGGCTTGTATGAAAATATTTATAGCTGTGCTTTTTGTGGTGGCAACAAACTGGAAAAGGAGGAGATGTCCTTCAATTGGGGAATGGCTGAACAAACTGTGGTATATGTGGGTGATGGAATACTATTGTGCTAAAAGGAATAACAAACTGGAGAAGTTCCAGGCGAACTGGAGAAGTTCCAGGCGAACTGGAGAGACCTCCGGGAACTGATGCAGAGCGAAAGGAGCAGAGCCAGAAGAACATTGTACACAGAGAATGATATACTGTGGTAAAATAGAATGTAATGGACTTCTGTACCAGCAACAATGCAATGACCCAGGACAGCTCTGAGGGATTTATGGTAAAGAAAACTACCCACATTCAGAGGAAGGACTGCAGGAGAGGAAACACATAAGAAAAGCAACTGCTTGAACGTATGGGTCGGGGTGGACATGATTGGGGATGTGGACTCGAAACTACCACACCAATGCAACCACCAACAATTTGGAAATAGGTCTTGATCAAGGACACATGACAAAACCAGTGGAAATGTGCATCGGCCATGGGTGGGGGGAGTGCGCGGGGTGAAGGGGAAAGTAGGAGCATGAATCATGTAATGATGTTAAAAATGATTATTAATAAATGTTTTTTTAAAAAAAGCTATAATAAATTCAATATATTAGTTTCAAAGTTATCCTACTTATCTCTTTCTCTCTAAACTTCCTGTTCTTGTTAAAAACAAACAACTAAAAACTAAAATGTTTCAAATGGCTCTTTTCCTTTCTTTTCTTTTATGTGTATGTGTGTGGGGGGAGTGAGAGTGCTATTACTTCTCTTTTTCCTCCTACTCTCCAACTTTTATAAGTTTTTCCATCTAGCATATAAATCTTTTAAAAATGTATTACAGATATGCTTACAGTCCGAAATAATGTTGACTCAAAATGACAGAATCATCACAAACATCAGTTACTTTCCAGAACTCCACTGGTAGTAATGCCCTCAGAGGATGGGCTTGAGGTGCTGTATTTTTTTTGAGGTGTATCTGAGGTTTTTTTAATTTTAAATATTATTTCTCTCTCTTCCCCTGATGCCAACCATTTCTTATTGCTAACTGCACTTAAAAAAGAAATTATTATGAATACAATATTTCTAAGTAAGGTCTGACTAAGGAATGAGGGACTCTCCTGTAAAAAGAGCACTTGAATTTTGGTGTGAGGTCTTTTGTGATATATTTTGGCTGTTCAGGAATCTTTTTTTGGATTGAGATACCAGGCTAAGTTTGGTCTTTTTTTTGTTGCAAAGAAAAAGTCACTGAAAGTTTCTGAAAAGAGGGGTGATGTCATCAGAGTGCTGCCTTTTGGCAATACTTTGCCTTCAAAGACCAACCGAGCAATGGTGGGTAGAATATTAGGTCTTTAAGGACAAGAACTTTTGCATAAAGATCATAGATCTAGAGAAAAAGAATCATATATCCAGAACTCAAAGGGATTTCAAAGGCTATCTAGTCCAGAGAAATTCAATGAATCTGAACTAGCATCAGGGGTGAGAGTTAAAACTATTTCCTCTCCTTATTTTTGGTCTTTGTAACCTAGACTGTCTTTGTAACCTCGAAGAGGAAGAGGGAGAGAGACAGAGAGAACTCCTAGTGATCTGTAAGAAAAAGAATCAGCAAGATGGGCAGCTACGTGGCAGTAGTTAGAATAACAGATCTGAAGTCAAGAAGACCTGAGTTCAAATTTGACCTCAGCTATTTACTACCTATGTGACCCTTGGAAAGTACTTGGCCCTATTTGCCCCCATTTTCTCATCTATAAAATGAGCTGGAGAAGGAAATGGCAAACCATTTTATTATCTGTCAAGAAAATCCTAAATGGGGTTACAAATACTTGGGCACAACTGAAATGACTAAACAACAACAAAGTTACCAATTAAATATGGGGAATGAAGTCAAAGGTTATTTTTCCTGACTTTCTGATTTCCAAGACAGTTCTCAAGGGAAGAAATGTGAACTATCAACAAATATATCACTAACAATTTGAGGAATGCAGATGAAAAGAACTCCACAGTTTTGTCTCACATCCATCAGATTATCAAAAATGGCAGAAATAGATAACTATAAGATTGGATGAGTTGTGGAGGAAAAGACCCAATAACATAATTGTTACTAGAGTTGTGAATCTGGAATTCACAATCATATACTAGCCATTTTGGACAGTAATAAGGAACTATCCCCAAAGTCATGAAACTAAACAGGGCTATACCTATATGAGATCAAAGAAAGGAGAAAACAATATACATGCATAAAAATATTTATACTAATTTTTTTTGTAGTGGTAACTAGGTAGTACAGTAGATAAAAGAGTCAGGAAGGATCAGGTGCAAATCCAGCCTCAGAGATACTTATTAGCTGTGTGCTAGTCCTTTACTCTCTATCTCCCTCGGTTTTTTTCACCTGTAAAATATAAATAATAATTGTACCTATTTCCCAAGGTTGTGAGGATAAAATGAGATGATATTTGTAAAATGTTGGTACCTGGCACATAGTAGGCACTTCATAAATTCTTATTCTCTACTCCATCTCCACTTTCAAACTAAAAACTAAAGGAGTGCCCATTAATTGAGGAATGGATGAATAAAATACAGTATAAGAATATAATGGGTTATTGTTGTGCCCTGAGAAATAATGAAGGGGCGTTTTCTGAGAAATCTGGGAAGACTTTTATGACTTGTTTCGTAATGAAGTGAGCAGAACTAAGAGAACACTGTATACAATATTGTAAAGATAACTTTCAAAATCTTAAGAATTCTGAGCAATACAATGATTAAACATGATTCTCGTCTGCTATCCACCTCCTAACAAAGAGGTGAAAGACTCAAGAAACAAAATGAGACATGTGAGGGCAGCTGAGTAGCTCAGTGGATTGAGAGCCAAGCCTGGAGACTGGAGGTCCTGGGTTCAAATCTGGTCTCAGATACCTCCCAGCTGTGTGACCCTGAGCAAGTCACTTAACACCCATTGCCCAGCCCATACCACTCTTCTATCTTACAACCAATAGCCAGTATTGATTCTAAAGTGGAAGGTAAGGGTTTTTAAAAAAAAAGAGACATATATTTTTGGATATGACTAACTGGGTAAATTTGTTTTGATTAGCTATGTGTATTTGTTACAAGGATTTCATATTTCTTTTCTTTTTAGCTTGAGGGGGAGTCAGGAAACAGTAATAGCATTTGTAATGGTTTTTAAAAATTGCAAAGCCTTGGGGGGCAGCTGGGTGGCTCAGTGGATTGAGAGTCACTCCTAGGTTCAAATCTGGCCTCAAACACTTCCTAGCTGTGTGACCCTGGGCAAGTCACTTAACCCCCATTGCCTATCCCTTCCCATTCTTCTGCCTTGGAACCAATACACAGTTATTGATTCTAAGACAGAAGGTAAAGATTTAAAAAAAATGCAAAGCCTTTTACTTGTTATTTCACTTGATACCCACAAAAACACTGGAAAAAACCTAGGTGCTCTCTGTAGGACCTCCTTTTTAGTAAAACCAGATATATAAAAAAATACTATTTTAGCCTAAAAACCCTTTTAGGAAAGCTAAGTAGAACAAAAACTAAGGCCTTTCTTAGGGAGATGGATTAAAGGCAATAAATCAAACTTATTTCTTGGCTAAATAAGATCATAATCTCCCCACCTGCCTGAAGTGATTGGGGCTGGGATGCAGGAAAGAAAAATATCCTCTCTACCATTAAAACTAAACCAATCGGGGGCAGCTGGGTAGCTCAGTGGAGTGAGAGTCAGGCCTAGAGACAGGAGGTCCTAGGTTCAAATCTGGCCTCAGACACTTCCCAGCTGTGTGACCCTGGGCAAGTCACTTGACCCCCATTGCCTACCCTTACCACTCTTCCACCTATAAGTCAATACACAGAAGTTAAGGGTTTAAAATTAAAAAAAAAAAAACAAAAAAACAAACAAACAAAAAAAACTAAACCAATCTTGGTACAGATCTCCCATTGATTGTTTTCTGTAGGGGAGTTGTCCAGGAGGGAATAACTTCTACAAGTACTCTGGAATGTTAAACCAAACTGCATTTTAAATACTGTGATTTTCCAAATTCAAGATTCCTGAAAAAGTTACCTTGTTCATCTTGAGGTTGAGAAAGACACAAGGGAACCATGAATTTGGACAGCTCTCCCAAAACTAGAAATGTCTTGGCTATAGATTAATGTTCAATTAAATATTTTTTCTGTTGGACTCAAGCTTTTAAAAGGCCTTATTAATTATTTTTCTTCAACATATTACGATCTCTATTTTAGAGATATGGAAATTGAGCCTGTGAGAAGTTAAGTAACAATATAGAAATGAGTTTTACATGATAATAAAAAATGTTATCCCCACTAAAAAAAATATGGGTTGGACTAGATGGCCCCTAAGGAAACTTCCAGCTCAGAAAGTCTGTGAATTTGTTTGCTTTGTGAGAATTTAACTGGGACATGGGAAGAGGAGGGGAGGGTGGGAGGGTTGGATGGTAGTCCATCAAGATCTAATGCCTGCTCCTTGGGGTGGGGCTGACCCCAGCACAGGAGGTGTCAGGTGTCCTCAGGTGGGGAAAAGGAAGAAATCTGAAGGGAAAGTATAGCAGTCTTACACTAAACTGAGGCCTGAATGGTAGAATCAATATTATACATATTCCCTGGGAACTTCCATGCTTTAATTTAAGTCTACTTTAATTGTAGCTTTGGTCTCTTTTCCTTTGTATTTTTGCTATTGTTGGTTAGGTCTAAGGTTTCAGGGACATAAATAACTCCCAGTACTCATATGCAGCCCAGCAGCCACCTTTCCATGATGATTTATAGTCTATAAGGAGTGGCTTATGGCTCTAAAGTATTACTGAAGGGCTTGCCTGCAGAGTAATACAGCCACTGTGTTCCAGAGGCAAGATCTGAGCTGAGTCAAAGGAGGCAGCTTGGTATATAGTGGAAAGAGTATTGGCATTGGAGTGAGAGAATAGATGCAAGTCCTGCCTCTGATGCTTGTTGCCCAGAGTCATACAATCTTGAATAAGATGCTTAAAAACCTTGTGTCTCCTTTTCTTTGTTAAAAATGAGGGGACTTTTTGTTTATTTGTTTGGTAAAATGAGAAATTCAGAGTAAATGATTTCTAAAAGTCCCTTCAAGTGACTCCTGATTCTGAACCTAGACTGTGCTACTTGGTATTACGCACTCTTTTCCTTGTAGGTAGAGTTTGTCAAACTTCGGGTGCTAGGGAATTTGGGTAATTTAGTGTGCTAGATGGAGTGATGGCCCTGGAATTATTTAGACCCAAGTTCAAATCTTGCCTCAGACACTTACTGGCTGTGTGATTCTAGGCAAATTACCTACCTTCTTTCATTTTTCATTTTCTCCTGTAGAAATCAGGGGGTTGGATTCAGTGATCTCTAGGGTCTCTTCTAGCTCTAAATCTTATAAATCTATGATGATTTTGGGTAACACCGGAGACCCCTAGGACTTCCAAGAATCTGATCCCCTTCTGTCCTCATGTCTCGATGTGGTCATTGGCTTCCATTTTAATAAGGTTTGGTAATTTTGCTTAAGGAGTTTCGATGCTTTATCAAGCTTGTTAAATGGGGTCTTAACTCTTTTAACACCCATTATATGTTTGCATATGATGGTAATTAGTGCCATGCAGTGGCAAGAATAATCTATTTGGATTTCAAGAACCTGAATTCAAGTACCAGTTTATCCACATAACTATATATGGTAAGCATTTCACTTCTCTGAGATTCAGTTTCCAGATCAGAAAGATGGAATGAATATGTTTGCACAGCCTCTCTCACGGAATTATTGTGAACAACTCACTTTGTAAATCTAAACATGCTAAAAAAAATACATACACACAAACCATAGTAGTTACTCCTCTCTCCCTGCCACACAGGATTTTTACTGTAACAATCTTTGATGGTTTCATTGATAACTAGGAGGAAGGGGAAGATGGAATAAGATTCAGAGAGTAGCCATTCCTAAAAGGAAGTAAAAAAGATATTTCAAAAAGAAAGAAATAGCATTAAATAACCTCAGGCAGGGGTCATAGGAATAAGTCTAAAAAGTGGAAAGTAGTTTACTATATAAGGGGGGGGTGTCCCCCATTCTAATTTTAGATTAGTTTAAAGGGTGATAAGATTACTGAAATTGGAGATGATAGTGAACAGCTAGGCAATTCTTTTGGTTTTTTTTACACATTTGGAAACTGAGTTCCAGAGAAGGAAGTAATTTCCCTATGGCATAGCTGAGCAGAGATTCAAATTCAGGTCCATTGATTCTAATAGATCATAGACTTAGAATTGGATAGGACCTTAGAGGCCATGGAGTCTGACTCTTTTACAAATGAATAAACTGAGGCACAGAGAAATTATATGACTTCCAGAGTCACACAATAAAAATCTACGGAAACATCTGAACTTGACTCTTCCTGATGTTCAGGGCATTTTCACTGAAAGAGCATGTGCATTTATTTAATCATGTACTCCTCTCATTTCCAGACTCAGGAAAGCAGATAAATTTCCACAAATCTTCAGAAATATGTAAAGACAAATACTTCCCAGGCAGACAGTTGACAAGTTATACAGCTAGCTAAATAACTGGCAGGAGGAAAGTGAGCAGTCATAGATAGATGAGTGAGGGGAGGAAGGTAGTGTAGGAGATGTAACTCTGGGTCTGGAGTCAGAAATATTCATCTTCCAGAGTTCAAATCTGGCCTCAGGCACTTACTAACTGTCATTTAACTTTGCCTCAGTTTCCTTATCTGTAAAATGAGCTGAAGAAGGAGGTGGCAAATCACTCCAGTGTCTCCACTAAGAAATCTCATATGTGGCATGAAGAGTTGAAAAGATCTTGAAAAGAGTTGAAAAGATGAAAAGAATATGATGAATGATGACAAGAGACAAAAAGTGTGAGTGGGTAGGAAAGGGAAAGTGATTAGCAAAGGCAGCAGAGGTTTTTTTCCCCCTATAAACAAGCATTTATTAAGGGCCCTTTAAACCATGAGCTCCTTAAGAGAAGGAGCCTTTCTTTATATCACCAGTGTTTAGAAAGCCCTTAATAAAAGCTTATTACTCTACTAGGCACTGGAGATATAAAGACAAAAAATGAAAAGGTCCCTAACCTCAAGAAATGAACATTTTATAACCTAAAAACTGATAGAAAAATATCCAGTACATTAGTTTGGATTCCAGCCTCTGCTATACTATATAGTGTGCTTTTCTGATTGGCTCACTCTTTTATACCTGTAGTTAAATTAGTCATCTCTAAGATTATACAGCAGTAGTGTAGAGAAGGTGCTCACCTGAACTGGAAGGGGAACTTTGCTGGGAGCTCCCCACATCAGTGGAATCACAAGCCCAGTCAAATCCCCTATTCTAGTAGTTACTACTTATGTAGTCATTTGGGGAGAGGATGGATGAGAAAACATACTTCCTTCCTCTTGGGAGACAGGTGGGTGGTCTACAGGTGTGCAGGAAGCATCATGTGCAAACAGGCACAATCAACATGTTTCTTTTGCTTAACTCTACTCATTATAAATGAGGGATTGGGGGAGGAGTACTGCGAAAGAATAGCATTGTTTGCTTGCTTTTTAAGCAACAGTAATTTTTAAACAGAAAGGTAGGTGTCAGATGAAAGAAAAGCCAGAGAGGAAGAGGAGGCATAGAAGAAAGTCCTCCACCCCAGAGTGACTAGAGGACCATTTCTCCCTCTCCTTAGCTGGAGGGAAGGGCAGCCAAGTCCCCCTACCCAAACAACTCTGGGCTCCTCTCTTAATTGTACCTGTTTCTCCAGGGCCTGAGATAACAGAGAAGAGAAAAACAGGTTCCTTCAAAAGAGAAATTTGATTACATTCCTAACCTGGTGGGACAGGGGCCAACCACATCCATAGCTCTTCGAATTCCCTCCCACCTTCTTTTCTCTCCCTTTTCATCTCCACCCAGGCTGCCCAACCCAGCCAAAGGACAATGGCTCCCTGGGGCCCCTGGCCTGGAAAGACCAGCCCGCTCACCCTCCGGGGCTCACCTGCTGGGAGCCAGGTGAAAAGGAGGAGAAGAGGTGGAGGCGGCTCTGGGCCCATCATGGCCCCTTTCCGCTTAGGATCTTCCAAACACAGTTATTTTCTTCATCTGATGCAGCTCCAGGAAAGCCTAGTCTTCTTTAGGGCCTTCCGAGCGCTCCCCTTCAGGAGGCGGGGCAAACTTCCGCGGTCCTCCCCAGACCTAGGAGCTTTGGGGGTGTCATCTCCACCTGTAGCACTCTCCCCTCCGTTCACCCTCCCAAACAAAGCTGCTGCCGCTTCCTGCTCCGCCCCTTGCTCTCAGGTGAGCAGGAAGGCTCTCTTTGGCTCTCCTGAGCATAATTTACCTCTCGACTCACCCAGGCTAAACTCATCCGCGGAGACCCTCCCACTGACGCCTTTGCGCTCACTACTTCCCACATTCCAGGGGGAGAAATACTTTCCAGAAAGAACTGGCTTTTAATCTGATACCCCCTTCCCTCATCTTTTTCTCCATTACCATCTCCTCCACCCTACTCCGTCTCTCTCTCTCTCTCTCTCTCTC
>NW_025367857.1:0-7728 GCF_016433145.1 Gracilinanus agilis | reverse complement strand
TATATATATATTTGTGTGTGTGTGACCTAGAGCCATTTCCTAATAGATAAATGATCCACAGATATGGAAAAGCAATTCTCAAAAGAATTCCAAATATTCTCACTACTTAATAAGAACAAGAAGAGAAATGCAAATCAAAATTATCCTAAGATTTTACTTTACCCTCTGAAAATTGGCAAATGTGGCAAAAAAATGGCAATAGTCAGTGCTGAAGGAGTGAACACAAATAAATTGTGCTACTCATCCCCACCCCCCACCCCATCATCCTTATGTTTCTGGTGTGAGAGGGAATAGCCGTTCATACTGAGTCTCAGAGGGTTTTCATTTGTAATGGCATAGAAGTCACTATGATAGCTTAAAGGGGTGGTATCTGTACACTATAATATTTTATTTTTTGCTTCTTTTCATTTTTTTCTCTAACTTTGCTGACTATACTTTAGCAGGTAGGATGTTGTCCAAGTCAGAATTAAATCTAGGGAATGAAATGGAATGTGATTCAAACTATTAATGTGTGGGGAGGTGTTGCCTATGTAGGCTATGTGCATGCCCACCTGGGTTTGTCTTAATTCATTTATAGAGAGACATGAAAAGATATCTCTGGAATTTTGCCCATTCTTCTCTTAGAGAATCTTATTCATGCCTGGAGGGTTGGAAATTGGGACAGTGAGGCTGGCTTATTATGTTTTCCTCACAGCAGGGATACCAGATTAGAATTCTATCTATCTGCCACCTTAAATAATGCTAGGCTAGCAGAAATGATTTATTCATAGGTTCAAGCCACTTTCCTGGTCGTCATCTCTTCATGGACAAGCTATATTGGGAGTTTTGGCTCTCTTCCCACCAAATGCTAATTATATAAAGGCCTTCACACTCAACGAATAACAAATAAGTCTATTTATCCCAATGTATAGCAAATAGAAATCAGAGAAATTATATGCATTTGAATATATCAGACAATATAAAGCTGAATGAACTCTCCTACTAGGGGCAAGACATCTCACTTAAATTGAGAATGTCCCCTTACATGAATGTACCAGGCTTATAATCCCAAGATGATATTAGAATAGATAGAAGAAAAAGAAGCTGGACTAATCACTCCTGTGTGGAGTTATTCACCTATAACCATCTCCTAATCATCTTCCCATTTCCCTCCCAGACCTTTGACTATGGAGGTGATAAATCCTTGCCATACAAATGCATGGTGCATAGAAAATGAAATGTGTGGGGTGGTGTATCCTACTGTCTCAGACTCATAAACTACAAAGTGAATTCAGTTCCTCAGATCACTAGTCCAACAGGAGACATAATAGCTAACAGTCTCAGTATCTCTGGATCTTTTTTTGCAATGAAATGACTTCCCTCTGGTCACCACCTCTGCTCCAGGGACAGAAGTTCCCCTCGTGGTGCCGTGGCTTCCAGCCAGTACTTGTCATGGTGTCTCCGCCCCTCCATCTGGTGTAGAACACATCTGGATTAAAAATCCAGACTCTTGTATAACATTATAGTGAAACAGGCTTGTCTGTAGGAATTCCTAACTTACAGACCTTTGCCTTCCAGACCTTACCCCTTACCTGAAGGCATTCCTTCCAGACATTCTCCGCTTATCTGAAGGGACTGCCCACCTTCCAGACCTCTCCCCTGCTGGACAGCCTACCTTGGAGACATCCCCCTATCCCGCCCCCAGCTGCCTACCACTCTATAAAAACCCAGCTCAGACACAGCTCCTGGTCACATATTTCCATGCTAGACCCTTGCTTTAAACTAAGACAATAAAGTCCCTTTGCATCTTGCATTGGTGGTTCAGACTCAATTACTGGGATAATTCTCTGGGCACATCACTGGTCCCCAGTCACCCCTGATACTTCTGTCTCTTTCCCAGAAGTATAACAGCAAAGTCAGAGGAAGGAAGAGAGAAAGGAAAGAGGGGATGTTATAATATGCAGACACCATACTTTGTGATATCATAGTGACTTCAATCCCATTGCAAATGAGAGCTAGCTAAGACCTTAAATGAGAGACCATAATCTTTCCTTTCCAAAATAATTTTTTTAAATGGCTCTTATCAAACTCTATCCAGATAAGTAGGATCTGCAGAAGACGAAGATACAGGAGGAAAGGGGAATGGGACTATAAGACTGAAATTGACCTAAAACATTTCAGATGAAGACTTTATTTTTCATTTGTATCCCCAATAGCTGGCAAAACTTTTGCACATGATTGGTGCTTAATAGGTGCTTGTTGACTTAAAATGAGATCAGTGTTAGTTTAAATTCTATAGCTCCAAGAAAAAAAATCAGAAATAGACCCCTCTTATTTGCAAAGGAAGCAGACATTCAGCTGCTGCCAATAATTCCCCCATCTGTGTGGGCTGAGTTTAATGGGGAGTGGGGGGGATAAAAAGATGAGGGAAGTGTGGAGTTGTCTGTAAAGTGTTTTCTGGAGCCTTGGCTGTCTCACATAATTTTCTTTTCTTTCTTTTCTTTTTTCAGAAAAAAAAATTTAAAGTCAATTTGTTTATTTGGGGGGCAACAACCTTACTCTGCTTTTTTAGGGACCAGATATTCTCTTTAAACTGTTGAAACATATAATTTACTTAAAAAGATCACTTAGCTTATTGTTTACACAAATGTCAGGGAAGGGAGAGAGTTATTGCCAGCTGTCTGTTTTTCATTCTTCAGACATAAACCCCACCCAAACCACAGTGTGGTATAACAGAAAAGAGCCCTGACCTTGGAATTAGAAGGCCCGGGTTTAGCGACTCTGCCATTAACTATCTGTATACCTTATATAACTCACTTCTCTAGGCTTTAATTTCCTCATCTGCCAAATGAGGAGGTTGGATTAAATAATAAGGATTCTTTCAGCTCAAATATCCCAGGATTCCTTATGCCTTTGTAACAGAGCCCATTTCCCTTCCCCCTATGGAGGATGTCTAGTTGTCATTGAGGATTCCAAATGAACACATGGAAGCTTGTAGGGAGGAACTACTTTGGCTATGTATAACTCATTGCAAAAAGTGTTTTCACTGTGTAATGAAAACTCCCCTGTTTACTGAGTCAGAAAAGCTAATGGTTCAGCATTTTCAATGGGAGATGATAAAGAGTTCCCCAAATGGCTGCCCAGCTGAAACTCAAAAAAAGGTGGCCTCCCTCTCTACCCCTCTCTTCTTTTCCAGCTTTGAAGTCCTTTTTTTTTTTATAAACCCTTATCTTCCATCTTGGAGTCAATACTGTGTATTGGCTCCAAGGCAGAAGAGTGTAAGGGTAGGCAATGGGGATCAAGTGACTTGCCCAGGGTCACACAGCTAGGAAGTGTCTGAGGCCAGATTTGAATTTAGGACCTCCCATCTCTAGTGTCTAGGGCTGGCTCTCAATCCACTGAGCTACCCAGCTGCCCCCTTTGAAGTCCTTTTGAGGATTATTGCATGTGGATAATCATGTGGTAGAAAGACAGCTGCCCTATATCTCAGTTCCATGTGAATATCAGCATATTCTCTGTTAAAGCACAGTCTGGGATGGATCCACCTCTCTCTTGCATTTTCTTTCCTTAAGTAGAAGACCTTGTAAGTTTTGAAAGGTCTGGAAGTCTGTGTTTATAGCAGCAGCAATAACAGCATCCTTGCTGGCATGGCAGCGGCACTGGAATCCATCAGAGTCATAGTGCCTGGGGAAATATATCAAAGAGACTGGCCACCAGAAAGAAAGGATTGACCCATTTGGGCCACTTCACCAATAGGTTATTTCAAGTATTCCAAGAGTACAATGGAGGGGATAAAGGCAAAATGTTAACATTGCTAATTAGCAGCTTTGCAAACTCTATTATGTTCCAATATTCTTGACTATAAGCCTCAGAATATATTTAACTGATTATATTAGTATTTTTAAATTAAGTTATTGACTTCTGTTTAAAGAATTTGGTTGCTATTTGTTGTGATTCTTTTTATGGTTATCATTGCTTTCTGTGTAGGAACTAATGACCTGTTCTAAACCCAATTTATATTGGATATCAGGTACCTCTTTTCTTATTCCCCTTTTTAGGAAGGTCCTAGGCTTGAGCTAAAAATAACATTGTCCTTAAGACTTTTAGGTGGGGATTTAATTATTCAATGAATGTGAGAATGGAAAGCTTAATCCCCTCATTAGAACAAGTTTTTCTACCACTAAACCTAGTATAAACTACAATAGCAGTGTTCAAAATAGTGAATGGTATAAAGCAATGATGGGCAAACTTTTTAAAGAGGGGGCCAAAGGAAAGGAAATGTTCATCTGTCAGTCTGTTTCTAAGGCAACTCTTTCGAAGTTTCATTGTTTTGTATCCTACTCATTGTATTTGTCATATTAGGAATAATGTCCCACAGAAGATAGAACATTTCAGGGGGCTGTATCTGGCCTGAGGGCTGTAGTTTGCCCATCACTGTTATAAGGTATCAGGTCCTAGGAATTCTAGTTTAGTGGTGTGTCTATGCTAGATCTTTTTTTCAGGTAAGAGGGAGGGGAGTAGTTTTTTTAGAAGAGTGGTAAAGTCAGGGAAATATTTGTTTCCCTGAATTTTAATTTAAAAGATGAGCGGGTACTCTGGGAAACTGACAGTCAATAAGATCTAAAACATAGACCAGGATCTTGCTTTAAAAAAAATTTAATTTTAATTTATACTTTTCCTTTTTATGCCATTCATTTCAAAATTTATCCCTTTCTCTCCCTAATTTGCAACTCATCCCTTTAACTAACAATTTTAGAAAGAAAAAAAAAAGTTAGCAAAATTAATCAATATATCAATTACATCTGACATAAAGCAATATTCCACCATCCTCCTGTGTGTCGCCTACAATTCCAGACCAGAATTCATTACCTTTCACAGCTCTTTATATTTTGCATGGAATTCCAACATTTAAAATTAAATCACTAGCTGGTTGTAGAAGGTATGTATCTGGACCTTATTGGAGTAGTGAACCTGATTTACCTATTATTTTCAGGTTTATTTCATTTTAAACCCTTATCTTCTGTCTTAGAATATTGTGTATTGGTTCCAAGGCAGAAAAGGGGTAAGGGCTAGGAATGAGGGTTAAGTGATTTTCCCAGGGTCACACAGCTAGGAAGTATCTGAGGCCAGATTTGAACCCAGGACCTTCCATCCCTACATCTGGCTCTCAATCCACAGAGCCACCTAGATGCCTCCTACTCTGAAATCTTTAGTACCACCTACTGAGCCTTTCTCTGTTAGATTGTGTCCTTCTATGTTGTGCCTTCTCTACTTTTTTTTTAAAGGGAGCACACTACATGGAAGGAAAAATCTTAAAACCAAATTAGAAAAAAACTCCACCAAACTGTAGACATAGAGACCATTGTACAGAATTTAGGATTCTACAACCTTCTCTTTTTTTATGTTTTTTTAATTTTAATTTTATTATTTTTTAAAATAATTTTTATTTTTTAGAAAAGTTATCATGGTTACATGATTCATGTTCTTACTTTCCCCTTCTCTTGCTAAATATCAAAAAGCTCAGAGGCTGAATTCATAAGAAGTGGGATTCTAGAGATTTCAAATATTCAATTCTAGTTTTCCACATTAGGTAGATACAAAAAGAACTGAGGTGAGCTTTCATCTTTTTCTTGTCTTTCTCTTAAAAACCCACCTTGGTAGATAAATTTCTAAGATTTGGTCAGATTGAGCAGGAGGAGGGAAGGACCATTCTTTTTGCCCTTCTAGTATCTTGCTATAAGCTCTTTTTCACATGCCTTCTTTGATGTGATACTGCTTCTCTTTCTAGTTCAGCTTGGCTCCAAAACTGATGCTCTATCAATTTTCATGTTGGATTCTTAATTCACAGCTAGAATCCATTCCACTAGAAGCTACTATAGAGGGATAAGAAGAGAGAAGAGGAAAAATCCTTTCACTCCCTTGAAAACATCTACTAGAAGAACTAGTAAGAGCTGGCTATACCAATTGATGGTTTAGAGAATATGTTGCCAGCCAGTGGCTACCTGCACTATAATTCTATCAAATTGATATAGGGACATCAATCTGAAGGAACAATGAATTATACATATTTCTTTTTTTATATTTTATTTATTTATAGCATCAACTTACTGATTTTAAAGTTAGCATATTTTAACATATTTTTGGCATTTTAAAATTTTGAGAGTTCCAAATTATCTCTCTTCTTACTGCCCCTTCCACATCCATTGAGAAGATAAGCAATCAATATCAAATGAATTGGGGACACTTCATTGATTAAAGGTCCCTATATCAAACCTGGCACTACAATTTTTGTTGTTGCTGTTTAATCATTTTTCAGTTCTGTCTGACTCTTTGGAACCCCTTTTGGAGTTTTTGTGGCAAAGATATTGGGGTGGTTTTCCATTTCCTTCTCCACCCCATTTTACAAATGAGGAAACTAAGACTTGCCCAAGATCAGACAGCTGACCTGTGTCTGAGGTGTCTGAGGTGTCTGAGGTCAGATTTGAACTAAGGAAAATGAGTCTTTCTGACTCCGGGCCAATTATTCTATCCACTGTGCCACCTAGCTGCATATTTTTATTTTTTTCTGGGTTATACATGAATTATCATGCAAAACATGTTTCCATATTGTTCATTTTTGTGAATTACTAATCTTATAAAACCAAAACCCCAAAACATAAACCCAAATAAACAAGTAAAAAATTGTTTGCTTTCATTTGCATTCCTACTCCAACAGTTCTTTCTCTGAAGGTAGATAGCATTCTTTGTCATTCCTCCCTTAGAATTGTCCTGGATCATTGTATTGCTGATAGCAGCTAAGTCTATCACAATTGATCATTTCACAATATTGCTGTTACTGTGTTCAATGCTTTCCTCGTTCTGCTTATTTCACTCTGCATCGGTTCATGTAGGTCTTTCCAGCTCTTAAATGAAATCATCCTGTTCATCATTCCTTACAGCACAATAGTATTCCATCATATATATACCACAGTTTGTTCAGCCATCCCCCAAATGATGGATATTCCTTTAATTTCCAATTCTTTGCCACCACAAAAATGATAACTGCTTATTTTTAAACAATTGTTCAATAAAATAAGAATTAAATGACAATAGCATGTGCAAAGATTATAACTGGAAAAACTTATAAACAATGATTGAGTTTAATAAGAAAAAAGAATAACTATTTTTTAAATTATAACTATTTAAAAGACAATGATTACAACAATACCATGTATCAAAATCTTTGGGATGGAGTCAAAGCTGTTCTTAGAGGTAAATTTATTTTTTTAAGTAACTATATTAACAAGAAAGAGAAGAAAAAAAGTAAGCTTGCATTGAAAAGCCCTAGAAAAAGAACAAAATTATTTTGTTTTTACCATTTGAAGGATAGTAAAAAGAGAATTATTATTTAAGTTAGAGTAGAAATAAATAGAATAGAGAATAAAAGAACAATTGAATTACTAAATAACCAGGAAATTATTTTTGACCAACAGAACTGACAAACCATTAGCAATTCTAATAAGGGAAAGAAGCAAGTCAGAAAAATTACAAGTAAAAAATAGAGGTCACAATAAAAATAAACAAACTCCAAGAATATTATTAGGAAATTATACAAATTAGAGCATTTAAAAGAAATATTTAACTATAACAATAACAAATCTTATTATTGCTGCCAGGAATTCTGGAATGAAAGTCATGGTGACCTCTGTGACTTTAGCAGAGATTTCTGACAATTATATTGTACACAATTATACATATATATATATATAT
>NW_025367856.1:0-2031 GCF_016433145.1 Gracilinanus agilis | reverse complement strand
ATATATATATATATATACATAAGATTATTAGAGGAAGGAGGCACCACAGAGGTTATCTAGTCCAACCTCTTCATTTTACAAATGAGGAAAGGGATATGCAGAAAAATGAGGGAATTTATCCAATATCCCCTTGATGTCTAGGGTGTAGCTCTACTGTCTACACCACACTATCTCTTGGATAAGAGACACTAGAGTTTTGTCTTCAACCACAAAGAGAAACAAAGACATATATTGGGGTGAAGCAGAGAGATTCTGCCAGGTCCCATGAGGTTGGTTAGTCTCTGCCAAGGCAGAAGATATCTGAGATGAATTCCCAGTCCCTCTATGGTTGGAGCCTCTTTTCAAGATGTCCTTGGGATATGGATGAAGGCAGGAAGAAGGATAGATAGGAGATGGAATATAATTATGGAAGCTTTTCCCTTTTCTTTTTCATAGGATCATAAATGGAACTTGTAACTTGAAGGAAACATCTAGAGAAGGTGCAAAACCCTCAGTGAATTTGGAAACTAAGGTCAAGAGAGAGATGACTTGTTCGCAGAATAATTCACTTCTTTTGATTTCATATCCTATACTTTATTATGAACAATATTTTTATTCCCCAGTATGAACTGTTTGGAAGAACTAAAAAAAGATATCAACAAGATATTTCTTCCCTAATTAATCTGTAGCTATTCTTCAGTAGAAAATTAAAGATTAAACCTTGTACTTTTGTTTGACATAGCAGATGGTTATTGAGTTTCTTCCCATATGTTGTAATCAACAATTAACTAATTTTCTTCCTTTTACTACATGACCTACCTAGTTTTCACTAACTTCATTAATACAAAAGTTCAAAATTTAAATAATTTAAATAATTTCATGTTATATGTTTAAGAATAGAAAAACTCAAAACACAAATAACTTGGGCAATACTATTTATGAAGAACAAGACAAATAAAAAAAGAAATAGATTGATTAATCCAATATCTTGCTCAATTTGGATTGTACAAGAATGAATAGAGGAATAAAAAGGATAACCTTTAGGTATATTGGTAACTTTTGCCGGTTTTGTAGTTCTATGGCAACCATCATAAAACTGCTCTGTGCTATATGTTTGCAAACAAAAGATTACAGGAATTCATAATAAATTTCAATCAATTAATCAATAAACATTAAGTACATTAAGTACCTAGTATGTGCCAAGTACTGTACTAAGCACTGGAAATTTAGACCTCAGTGGACTTTAAAGGTCATTTAATACAACTCTTTTATTTTACAGATGAAGAAATTGAGGGCTAGGGGACTAAGATCATTTGCCCAAAGTCACACAGATAGCAAGTAGTAGCACCAGGATTTGTAAGTAGGTCCTCTAACTATAATCCAGTACTCTTTCTATTGTATCACATTTCCTACCAAAGTTGACTTTTGGGATGCCACTTCATTTTAATGGACATCTTCAAATAAAGGAATTGAAGCAAATGGTGGCCACAATCCCTTCCAACCCTAGGCTTCTATTCTATTCTATTTGACATCCAAAGAAGGATAGCAAAAAGAGCATGGTATATTTATTTTGAAAGTTTTATTAAAAATGTCAGATCTTTTAAAGTCTAAAAACACCAGTATCGAGGTAAATCAGTCTTGAGGGCTGTAAGGAATACCATTTCTTTCTGAGCAAAGGATTCAAGAAGGCAGGAAATGTAAAGGGCAACATACTAAGTAGAATAGTTTCTGTAAAGGGTTGTTACCCTTCAGAACTGTATCAGATGAGAAATCAAATGGTAAAATGGAAAGAACATTGAATTTGGAAACAGGATATCTATGAATGACACCTATTAGCTGTGGAGGATTGAGTAACTCATTTAAACTTTCCAGGCCACAGGTTTCTCATCTCTAAAATGAGATTCTATGGTCTCTTCTAACTCTAAATCTTTAATACTGTAAATTAGGAAAAAGTTCTAGTATGTGAAACTGCCAGACGATTAATGCCAATTGTCTTGTCTTGTTTTCTTCCTTCCTTCCTTCCTTCCTTCCTTCCTTCCTTCCTTCCTTCCT
>NW_025367855.1:0-5630 GCF_016433145.1 Gracilinanus agilis | reverse complement strand
CCCCTCCCCACTCCCCTGCTCCCCTTGGTTTATCCCTTCTAACTTTCTCAGAAGGGTTAGATAAGAGTTTTATTTCCCAATGGATAGTTTAACTACTCTTCCCTCTCCGGGTTGATTACACTAAGAGTAAGGTTTGATTATTACCTCTTAATGCTCTCTTCCTCTCCTTCTTATAATAGTATTTGTCCCCTCTCCCTTCCATGTCCTCTTTGTGTGTAATAGAATATTCTATTTTCTTATTCGCTCAAGTTTCTCTTGGTATCCCCTGCTATTTACCCCCTCTTTCCCATCCCCCATGCCATCTTAGATTATTTAGTGTTCCACCCTCACCCTGTAAATTATTCTTCTGATTACTATAATAGTGAATATTATAATAGTGAATAGAGTTCACTACAGAGAATTAAACATAACATTTCTCTACATAGGAATACAGATAATTAGATCTCACTGAGGCCCTTAAAAAGGCAAATTTAAAAATTACAAGTTTTCTTTCTTTTCCCTCTGTAACTTATTTACCTTTTCAGGTTTCTCTCGATTTTTGTGGTTCGATATCAAACTTTCCATTCAGCCCTGGTCTTTTCTGTGCAAATACCTGGAATTCTTCAATTTTGTTGAATGCCCATACTTTCCCCTGGAAATATATAGTCAATTTTGATGGCTAGTTGATCCGTGGTTGCAGGCCCAGCTCTCTTGCCTTTCTGAATATTGTATTCCAAGCCTTACGGTCTTTTAGTGTGGAGGCTGCCAGATCCTGTGTGATCCTGATTGGTGCTCCTTGATATTTGAATTGTCTCTTTCTGGCTTCTTGTAAGATTTTTTCTTTTGCTTGAAAGCTTTTGAATTTGGCAATAATATTTCTAACCGATTTCTTCACTGGGTCGAATATGGTGGGTGTTCTATGGATCCTTTCGATGTCTATATTGCCCTCTTGTTGTAGGACTTCAGGGCAATTTTGCTGAATAATTTCTTTTAGTACGGAGTCCAGGTTTCTATTAATTTCTGGGTTTTCTGGAAGACCAATTATTCTCAAATTGTCTCTTCTAGACCGGTTTTCTTGGTCTGTCACTCTCTCATTGAGATATTTCATATTTCCTTCTATTTTTTCAGTCTTTTGACTTTGTTTTATTTGTTCTTGTTGTCTTGAGAGATCATTGGTTTCTAATTGCTCGACTCTAGCCTTTAGGGACTGGTTATCGGCTATAATCTTTTGGTTTTCGGCTATAATCTTTTGGTATTCCTTTTCAATCTTGTCATTTCTGGTGTTCAATTTGCTTATCAGTTCATTTGATTTCTGAGCCTCACTTTCCAATTGCAAGATTCTACCTTTTAAACTGTTATTTTCTTGCCAGATCTCTTCCATTTTCCTCAGGATCTCAGTTTTGAACTCTTCCATAGCTTGTGAGGAGTTTTCCTTATTTGAGGAGGGTCCGGATGCTTGTTTGTTCTCTTCCTCTGTTTGCTCGGTTGTCTGGATTTTCTCTGTGTAAAAGCTGTCGAGTGTTAAAGACTTCTTCTTTTTGTTATTATTCTTTCTCTTCTGAACCTCCTGATGCTGAGTAGCCATCATTAGCCCAGCAGCTTCTCAGCTTTATCCTCGGGCTCAGTGTCTGTTCCCAATCTATTGGCTCCTGAGGTCTGAATTCTGGTTTTTTCCAAGGTCAAGCCCCCTGGTGGGCCCTCTTGCTTGATCCTCTGCTGGAAGTTTCTTTACAAGTCTCAGGGCGCTGCTTCCACAGTCGTATACCCGTCTGCACTGGTTCCCCACTTAGGCTTAGTTCTGCCTCCACCCACGCCTCTACTCAGCTGGCCCTCTGCGCGCCCAGCGTCCTGCTCCGGCGCGCGCGCTCAGATTTCGCGTGCTTTTTTTGACTTAATGGGGTCCTAAGTCTTGCTGCTGTCAGGAACAGGTCCCGGAGCTGCTGATGACTCGATGGGTGCCCCAAACTTGCTCTATTTCTTTTTAGCTGGGTTCGGAGCTATAGGTGAGTGTGGAGGGGGTGGGGGTGGGGCGGTTGCTCAGCTCGCGATTGAGTGAGTGAGAGCCCTTTTTAGCCTGGAAATGTCTCGATTCCACGTACCTTCCACGCTGTGCCCTGTTGTGGGGTTCCTCCGTTCGTCTGGACTTGTTTTTATGTCCCCTTGAGGAGTTTTGTATGTTTCGGTCAGGAGAGGTTAAGAGCTGCTTCTTACTCTGCCGCCATCTTAACCCGGAAGCTCCTCAAGAGCTTTTTAACAACTATGCAAAAAAGAAAAGTATTTCCCCATTTTACAAATGGAGAAATGGAAGCACAGGTTACGTGACCTGCCCAAAGCCTCACAGGTAACAAATGTTGGAAGCTGGGATTCAAACTCAGGTGTTTTCATTCTAATCCATGTGATGTTTTCATAGCGTGGCTTTTCATTATTTGCACATGCCTATTACTTGTTCTGCAGGAAAAAAAAAACACTTTTATAAAAACTACTAGGGGAAAATAAGTGTACAAAATAATAAGTGTACAAAAAAAGTTCCTTACGCATATGTGTGTCCCATGCCTGTGCTACAGAGGAATTTGTCCACAGAGCTGGAAAATAATCCCTAGAGAGCAAAGTTCTCTCTTGGATGCTAAAGAGAAAAGGCAACAAAGGGGGCGGCCACTTAGAAAGAGATGACTGTAAATACTGAAACACCTGCGATGGATAGGGCTCAGCGAAAGCTTTTCACCGGAGTTCCTGCTGCTATTACTTTACAGCCGTATTGTTAGCACTCCCTCATCTTCAAACCCGTATGGTGCTGTGGGGTGTCAACAACTCCAGGGCTAGCCCTTTGTTTGCTGAGTCCTAATATGTGGCTTTTTGGTCCCTTTTCAGACTGAGTTCCTTGATGTGAGTCAGCTGTCCTTCATCCATGATTTAGGACCAAAAGGCATGTAAGTTCAAGGCGATGGTATTTTCAGTGAAGTGTGGGATGCTGGTTGGTGTCCCAGTTAGGCTTCTCTGGCATGGGGACAGCACTGGAGTGCGGTGTCCTCATCGTCCAGATGTTGGCCAGATGTTTCTCTTCTTCTCCCCCTCACCCCCGGCAGATTATAGAAACTGTGGGAAATTCTCTGACAGGAACCACTCCCATCACACTGCTGTGAACAGCTGTAGCGGCCACCCTCCCTCCACTCCCCCTTGAAAGAGTGCTTGGTGCTGAGATTTCCCTTTTTTAATCTCAGAGAACATTGCAAGCTGGTGGTTGCAGCTGGACAGTGTGTGGGGGGAAGTGGGAATGGAGATGTGAGTTAGATTGAAATGCAACAAATAAAGAATCCTTCTTTCCTTTTGGGGATCCTGCAAGAGTAAGCAATAATCCTCTTAATTTGTAGATTTTTAAAAAAACCCTTACCTTCTGTCTTGGAATCAATACTAGGTATTGGTTTCAAGGCAGAAGAGCCATAAGGGCTAGGCAATGGGGGCTAAGTGACTTGTCCAGGGTCACCCAGCTAGGAAGTGTCTAAGGTCAGATTTGAACCCAGGACCCTCCAATCTGCTAGGTTTTTAAGTCATTTTTACCTGTGCCAGATAGAATTAAAATGGGTTATTCATTTCCCTAAATTTTAGCCCCTTGCATTGGGAGGTTATCTTGTTATGAAGAGTTTGGCTCTGCTATGGTAAGTATGGGTTTCCTGTGAAGTCAGATTTACTGATCTCTTGCTTCTGCCCTTTCTGTTTGATCAATCTCCAGTAGCCACAGAGGGTTTAGAAAAGGGAAGACCCTTAGAGATCATCTACTCCCCTGCCTTTTTATGTTTTTGTTTTAACCTTTACCTTCCATCTTGGAGTTAATACTGTGTATTGGCTCCAAGGCAGAAGAGTGGTAAGGGTAGGCAATGGGGGTTAAGTGACTTGCCCAGGGCCACACAGCTGGGAAGTGTATGAGGCCAGATTTGAACCCAGGACCTCCTGTCTCTAGGTCTGGCTCTAAATCCACTGAGCTATGCAGCTGCCCCCCCCCCCTTTATGTTTTATGGTAGCCATGGAAGAATGGTAAGGATCACTACCCAGCTGGTGACACCATAGTACCTAGAATATGGAGCATGGAGTCAAGAAGACCTGATTTCAAACCAAACTCAGACCCTATGAGTTGTGTGACTCTGAACAAGTCACCTGACTTTTGCCTGCCTCAATTTCCTCATCTGTAAAATAGGAATAATAATAGCATCTACCTCTCAGCATTGAATGAGATATTTCACAAAGTGCTTTGCAAATCTCACAGCATCATACAAATCTATTATTAATAATAAAAATATGCATTATTTATTACATTTTCCCACATCAACATTAAATCAGATATTTTACAAAGTGTTTTGCAAATCTCACAGCATCACATAATCTACTATTAATAAAAATATGTATTACTTATTAAATAAATATACATTTTTCTACATTAGCCGTAAATAAGATATTTTACAAAGTGCTTTGTAAATCGCACATCATATAATCTACTATTAATACAAATATATGTATAATTTATTAAATAAATGCATTTTATGTATTTAAAAATACACATATTTGTTCATTTACTGCATTAATATAAACAAATAATGCAACTAATGTTAATATTAGATAATCCTGCATTTAGGTGATGTACAAAAGGGTTATCTGGGACAGAAACCAAGCCTTTTCAAGGCTAAATTGTCAGTCCAGATTTAGCTCAGTGACAAATTAAAGTCTACTGATCAAGCTAATACACCTTTCTTTATAAAAGGTAATTTGAAAAAAAAATTAAAAACTTTTAAGATGGTTTGCCAGAGTGGATAGAATGGTGGCCTTTGTGGTAGTGGTGATATAATATTAACAGTAATTAATAGCTAGTGTTTATACTTAAGTTTACACTTTAAGTTTATACTTAAGTTTACACTTAAGGTCGGTAAAACACTTTCTGAATATTTTCTCATTTGATCTTCACAACGACTTTGGGAGGTAATTGCCTTTATTCCCATTTTACAGCTGAGGAAACTGAGGCAGGCACTGATTAGGTGACTTCCCCAGGGTCACACAACTAGTAAGCTTCTGAGGCAGGACTTGAATCAGTACTTCTGATTACGTGTCCAGGGTCTCTCCAATGTTTCAGGTACAAGAAGACCAGGGTTCACATCCCATCTCAGAGCGTGCTCAGATGGATGGCCTTGGGTTAAGTCATTTCTTTTCCTCTGAGACTCAGTTTTCTCAGTGATAAAATGGGGATAAAAATTCCTGTAGAACCTTTCTCACAGGAAGTTCCAGTGAGGGGATATATAAGCAACTCTTTGCCTCCATCAAGTTCCCAATAACATTTCAAGATGATAAATGCAAATTATTGCTATTATTTCAGAGAAGGCATGATAATGAAAAGATCCGGGGGACATCGAATACCAGGTCTGAATTGCTGTGGCCACGGGAGAGCCTGCTATCGATGGTCCAAAAGGTAAGCTGGCCAATTGTCCCACACTTCCTCTACTGATGTAAATGATGACTCTTCCGTCCTTGGTGGTGTAGACGTTGTCTGTATCCTGCTATATAGACTCTCCATAGAAGAATAACTTCATATGCTCTAGGCCTTCCTTTGGGGCTGGTGATTTTTCTCATATTAACATTCATTTTATATTATTATTATATCTATATATAAT
>NW_025367854.1:0-8310 GCF_016433145.1 Gracilinanus agilis | reverse complement strand
AAGGAAGGTAGAAAGGAAGGAAGGAAGGAAGGAAGGAAGGAAGGAAGGAAGGAAGAAAAAAGGAAGGAGGGAGGGAGGAAGCGAGGGAGGGAGGGAGCAAGCGAAGAAGGGAGGGAAGGAAGAAAGGAAGAAAGGAAGGAAGGAAGTGAAAAAGGAGGGAGGAAGCAAGGGAGGAAGGGAGGGAAGGAAGGAAGGGGAAAAGGAAGGAACAAAGAAACAAAGAAAGAACAAAAGAAAGAAAGAATCAAAGAAAGAAAGAAATTTTGTGGCTGGTTCTAGCTGACAATACCCATATTCCAAAGATGAGTGTCAAAGGAGGGAGTAGATCTTCCCCTTCTACTTCTAGGCCTACTTAGTCCCAGATAAATGATTTCTTTGCCAGGGGTTACAGTGGATTGAGTGCTAGACTTGGAGACAGAAAGACCTGAATTCACTAGCTGACTTAAACATTTACTAGCTGCGTGATCCTGGGCAAGTCACTCAACTTCTCCACTCCTTGGTGTCTCTGTCTATGAAATGGGGATCATAATGGCACCTACCTCACAGTGTTGTTGCAGGAATCCAGTGAGACGGCATATTCAAATTGTTTTGCAATCTCTAAAGAACAATTTGAATGTTGGCTGTTTTTATTTATTATACAGTGTTGAAAACAATGCAGATTTTATTTTCTTAGAATGCACAACAGAAACTTGTATGTATTCTCCTTGCAAAGATTTTTCCACATATTTTGAGATGGCATTTTGGGGAAAAGAAGTTTCCTGGACATGATTCTGAAATTTCCTTTGTGTGTGTGTGTTTTTTTTTCTCTTTCAAAGAGAAGACAAACAGCTTTTGGAGAAGTGTTTTCCCAAAGCACTTTCAATCATGGAGAATCTTGACCAGGGAACTGGGGCTGCCGCAGCACCAGAACCTTCTTTCTTTGACCCTATGGAGCTTCAGTCTCAAACCTGAAATTTGAAAGAGGAAATTTTAATTGCCAAGAGCCCCTTTCTATCACTAACATATCAGTTTCCACCAGCCTTTATCACACAGCTACCCACTTAGCATCTGCTTAAAGAAATCTTTAGTAATTCCTCCCAGCTTTGGTGCCAAAAGGAAGGAGAAATTTTAGGAGATCTCGATTTCCATTAATTTTGTCACTCATCATTATGCAGTACAAGTTAGACTCTCAGAGATTCATGCAAGTGGTAACAGATCAGGACCCAGATGCTTGAATAATTCCACTTCTTTGAATCTCCTTCTTGTTTAGGCTAAGAAGTATGGGGGCAGGGGAAAGGGAAAAGGAAAGGGCTTGCCAAAGAACTCAGTAAATCCCAAGGCAAAACTGATACCGGGTACAGACAGCTTGGGGGCACAAATACTTCTTTTTCTCCATGCCAGAACCCCCAAAAGGAGATCTTTCCCCCTCTGGGAATAATTTCAACATCTCCTGCATGTTCAAATCGGAACCACTCAAATTCCAGTAGATAGATTAGAGCATCCCCATCATTTTATATGTGAGACCCAAAGGGAAACAGAGGAAAGTAAAGGTGAGTTCATTTGCTCACTGAAAGTCTGAAAACGAATGACTGAAACAATCTCCTTGGAAAGAACAACAGAAAAGCTCGATTCCCCCTGGGACAGCCGAGTCCCTTGGGACAGGCAACATTTCTCTCGGTTCTTCTCCTAGAGGGGCAGCACCTCTGACTGACCAGAAGGGCTGGAGAAAGCCAGACGAGCCCAGAGAGAGGACCCAAAAACCAGATTATCTGTAAGAGCAGGAAAGAATGTTAAGTTCACGTGGGCCCATAATCCCTTTCACAGAATCCTCCAACAGTGCTCCTTTGGTCGCCACATGACACCTCCGATAGGGGAGAACCGACTCCATTCCAAGACGCTCTGCTCCCCTTTTGGACAGCTCCGATCCCGAGGAAAGTTTTCTGGACATTAAGCCTAAGTCTGACTATCTGAGCCTTCTCCTCACGGCTCCTGGTTCTGACCTTCGAAGCCAATGAAATCAAGTCTAATCCCTCCTCGATCTAACAGCCTTTCGTATACATAAAGACGGACACTAACTCTCTAAATCAGCCTTCTCTTGACTGCTAAAACATCCCCAGTTCTTTCAGCCAGTCTTCATATGGGCTGGTCCTATAATTCCATCACCATCTTGATGGCTTTCTATCAGGATGTCTGCCTTTTATTTTTTTTTAAACCCTTAACTTCTGTGTATTGGCTCCTTGGTGGAAGAGTGGTCAGGGTGGGCAATGGGGGTCAAGTGACTTGCCCAGGGTCACACAGCTGGGAAGTGTCTGGGGCTGGATTTGAACCCAGGACCTCCCGTCTCTAGGCCTGGCTCTCCATCCACTGAGCTACCCAGCTGCCCCCCAGGATGTCTGTCTTTTAAAAAATGTTGTACTCAGAACTGAACACTGTCCTTTAAGGAGGAATTGCTGCTGTTATTATGAGTTAGTTTTGTTTTGATGGGAACCTGCAATTTCATTGGTCTATGTTGTTGGTAAGTCATCACCCTCCATTCGTGTGGCTCAGCAGCTAGTCTTTATTTATTTATTTATTTGCTTATTTACTTACTTATTTGTTTGTTTATTTATTTATTTATTTGTTTGTTTATTTATTTATTTATTTTAAACCCTCATCTTCCATCCTGGAGTCAATACTGTGTATTGGCTCCAAGGCAGAAGGGTAGGAAGGGTAGGCAATGGGGGTCAAGTGACTTGCCCAGGGTCACACAGCTGGGAAGTATCTGAGGCCAGATTTGAACCCAGCTCTCTAAGCGTGACTCTGAATCCACTGAGCTACCCAGCTGCCCCCTCGGCAGCTAGTCTTTAATTCATAATTTTAGAAAGTTGTCTGGGACCAGTTAGAAACTAAATGGTTTACTTGGGCTCACAAAGTATGTGTCAGAGGCAAGACTATAATTTGAATTTTACTATATGTGGGTCTGGCTCTCTATCTACTAGTCCACACTGCCTTTCAGAGAATAATATAGTGCAACTATTACCCATTTAATTCTCATCTCCTAATAGCACCTTGGATGGCATCAGCTTCTTCACACTATTGGCCCATGATGACTTCCCTGATCATCAGAACCTTACCTGCTCCAAACAAACTGCTGGTTAGCTTTTCTTTCCCAATATTATTTGTAAAATTGATTCCGGGTACCTCAAATCCCTCATTGCAGGCATTTTGTTTGGACCAACGTTCTGCTCTATTGAGATCTATTTCTTAAAATCCCCAATACGTAGCCCTCCAGGCTCCATGTCATCTGCACACTTGAGAAGCCCGGCATCTTCCAAGCCACTGATACCATTGCGAAGGACAGAGCCAAGGACAGATCCCTGGGTACGTGCACTAGAGCTTACCTTTCAAGCTGACATCAGTTGGAAATCATGAATTTTTGAGTGACATCATTCGGCCAATTCCAACCCACTTGGTACATCCTCTGATCTTTATTTCCCCATCTTAGAAGCAGAGCCCAAGAAGCTCTCTCAGCTCCCTTGCTTAAATTAAATCTAAATATACTACATCTATGACATTCTGCTTATTCTATCAAAGAACGAGAAACGAGCCTCGTGAACAATGCTGAATCTTCCAAGTGTTCCCATACCGTCCCCTTGATATAGTTCAGAATCTCTCTGGGAGAAAAGTCAAGCTCTCTGGCTTTCTCGTTCTCAGAATCCACACAAATCAGCATTTTAAACATATTTCAACTGGGACAACATTCAGTGTTTTCTCCCCCCCCTCCCCCCCCATCTCCAAGACCTTTCAAAGCTGACGGACATTGTCCGAACCATCACATTCAGTAGTCTATGATGTCCACGCCTGGTGCCTCGAACTCACTCGAAGACATCAGAACGCGGACTGCGTGTTGTCCTACTTCTCTTAGATTTCTCCTTCCTACCAACCCTTTCTGTTCCGATGCCCTCCGTTCAACAATCATTCTGACAAGAAGAGAAAGGAGAAACAGGAGCCGCGGAGCTCATCCTTCTCAGCATCTCCTGGTACTTTCATCTTATCTAGTCTAAGGCTCCGTCTATTCTCATCTACTCCCAATCATACTCAATGCCCCCAGTGGACCTGCGATTTCACCAGGTGGCTTCCCTCTGACGGAGAACGCAACTTGGGCTTGCCTGCCCATCTTGTGCCAATTTTATCTTTGTCTTCCCATATATTCACCCCTGGGGACAGCTGGGTAGCTCATTGAATGAGATCCAGGGCTAGATATGGGAGGTCCTGGGTTCAAATCCAGCCTCAGACACTTCCCAGCTGGGTGACCCTGGGCAAGTCACTTGACCCCCATGGCCCACCCTTACCACTCTTCCACCAATACACAGAAGTTAAGGGCCCTAAAAAATAAATAAATAACAAACAAATAAATAAATGAATGAATGAATCGGTAAGTGGATGAATAAATAAATAAGTAGATAAATAAACAAGCAAACAAACAAATAAATAAATGAGCGAATAATATGAAATAATAAATAAATGAGCAAACGAATAAATAAATAAGTAAACAAACAAATAAATTAATAAATAAGTGGATGAATAAACAAACAAACAAATAAATAAATAGATTCACTGCTGGGCAGTGCACTTGATGGCCTGGGGCTCCTTCTGGAAGTTTCTTGATGTCCCAACTCTCCATTTCCATTTGGGTGATCCTCCCCTCCCCCTCTGTGGATACTCTTCTGTTCCTCCAGGCCTAGTGGAGGGGCGCAGCCCCACTGGGAAGAATGAGGATGTTAAAAATGTGAGCATTTGCTTCAGAGAAAGATGAGGTCATCGGAGACCTTCGGGACGTCTCAAGGTGGATCCCATCTATTTTCCTCTTTCTGCTCTACTCACCGTCCATTGATAGCGTCTGTTCCAGACATGTGTGCTCCTGCATGAGCTCTAACGGGGATTCCTCCACCACCACAGTCCAGTCTGGGCCGGAGGGAATGGGAGCCCCTTTGGTCATTGCCGGCGAAGTGCTTGGTCTAGTCTAGTTCTCCTGAGTGATCATGGATCTCCCGGAGGAGATGGCTGACTCGGTAGCTATAAACTCCTGCACCTGCTTTTCCTCCCGTATAAAATTTTTATAAGACGATCTACGCGGGCGTCGAGGGCGTGCTTAGCGAGGCTTTCCCGTCTGGTGTTATCATGCAGTGAGCCATACCTTTAAAATCACACAATTGACTAAAAGACGAAGCAAACACACAATCCCAGAGGGCTGGTTGTTGGTTAACTATTAAAAAAAAAAAAAAAAGAAAAAGGAAGAGAAAAGTACTCCCTTCCAATCTTCCTCCAACAGAATGTTTCTCATACAGAAGTTCAAATTTTACAAGATTCCTTGAAAGACTTAATAACGGATAGAATCTCGTGTGATTATACCAAGCAAGAAATAAAACAGTGCAGAACGCCTACCAAAGGTGCCCACCGTTGTGGTGAAGACCCAGCGTGAAGTCCGAATGCTTCATTTGGGGATTCCCTCGGGGTGCCGAGTTCCTCCGGATGCTTCTGTCTGGGGTGGACACGGTGCTGGGTGCAAAAAGACCCAGAACATTGCAGAGCCCAGAAAAGAACACTCGCCGTGCCTTGAAAACAAACCAATCAAAAACCCCTTTTTGGGTACCTTTGCTCAGGTCGAGCTGGTCCTGGCCTCTAATACTCAGACTAAGTAGCCAGCTACTTTTCTGTATTTACCTTCACTTAACTTATTTGCTCTTATTTCCATTTTTTATGCTTTTTTATTTTTTAAAAGTTGAGTTTGATGACATATTCTGGACACATTTGCAATTCACATCAGTGCCTTCAAGCAGCTCACCTCTGGCTTCCTTATAGAAATTATTTCAGCACTTAATAAGTTCGATCTTAATCATTTCTTCCTTGAGAGTCTCCTCTAACCTTCGGACATTGGTGATTCCTGACTGTGAGATGCTATCAGTCTTCTAGGAAGAGATAATAATAAAGTAGCCGCAATTCAGATTACCCACAACCTCTCGGTGTCCTGGCAAATAATCTTTAATAGTTTATGTAATAAGGGGGCAGCTGGGTGGCTCAGTGGATGGAGTCAGGCCTAGAGACGGGAGGTCCTAGGTTCAAACCCGGCCTCAGACACTTCCCAGCTGGGTGACCCTGGGCAAGTCACTTGACCCCCATGGCCCACCCTTACCACGCTTCCACCTAGGAGACAATACATAGAAGTTAAGGGTTTAAGAAAATAATAATAAATAATAATTAAAAAATAGTTTGTATAATAAAGAAGAATGACTCCCCTGTAGTCGGCCCATAGTCAGGAAACCTAAACACTCTCCTGAGACGTCCATCATTTTTCTCTTTGGAATCCTGACTCTCTTCCCAGCAATCTAGGGACAGAACCCTGCTTGTGCCCCTGTTCTTCAGTTTGTTCTCTCCACGTGCCTCTCCATCAACTCCACCATCCTTACTCATGTTTTCCAACTTCCTCTTTGGTGATATCATATTTTTCAAGCCCGTATTTTCCATTCGAATAAATACTGTGTCTTGGCTCCAAGGCAGAAGACTGTTAAAGGCTGGACAATGGGACTTAAGTGACTTGCCCAGGGTCACCCAGCTCAGAAGTGTCTGAGGTCCAATTTGAACCCAGGATCTCCCATCTCTAGGTCTGAGTCTCTATTCACCAAACCACTAGCTGCCCAACATCCTTTGTTTTCACCCACATCACCCAAAGTGGGCAGTGGTGGCCGTGTTTGACAGCTGTTGGAGAAGACCCCAGACCTCGCTGCTGCTGCCTAAGGCCTCCTCTTCAGACGTACCTGTGATCGCGCTCGATCTGCCGCGCTTTCTTGTTACCACTTCCTACCCTTCCCCCCCGGATTCTGTGATGGCACTTAATCATCAAAGCGTGAGCTGAAGATTGACTGAAAAACAAAAACGGAAAACGCTTCCTCACACGCGAGGGGAGGAAGCTCCCGGCCTCCAGAGAACCCCCGGAGCGAGGCGGGGTCTGTGCCTCTGGGCCACCCTCGCTGGAGCCCGGAGCGCCGCGGTGCCGTCCTTGGATGTCTGGGCGCTGGCACGTAGAGCGTGAAGCCTGGCACGTTTTACCAGGCTAGATGGACTTCGATACGGGCCCGGGGATGGCCTGACTGTCTGTCGTCCGAGGGACGGCCCAGACAAAGCCAAGGATGCCCAGCACCCGCCTGCCTACCGGGGAATCATTGCTTTTTATTACAAACTATTAAAGGTTATTTGCCGGGACACAGAGAGGTTGTTGGTATCCTAAATCGCTGTTGCTTTATTATCGTCCCTTCCTGGAAGACTGACAGCATCTCAGAGTCGGGAATCCTCACTAGAGCTGCTTTAATTGCCGGCCTGTCTTCTCATCCTCTGGGTTTGGGGGGTGGCTGTTGACTTTAGGATTGGCGACAACCTGATGGTCAGACTGGACCCAGAGTGGATCCAGAAGTGCCTCCCATGCTAACAACCAACCATTTCCTGTCTGTTAAGATAGAGTCAATAGAATTTTTAAATTTGGGGGGGGGGCACCATATGTTTAATGCCTTCCTTCCTAGTCCTTCCTTTCTTTTTTAAAAGTATTTTTAAGTATTTTTTTTAAACCTTCCATCATAGAATCTATACTGAGTACTGATTTCAAGGCAGAAGATTGGTAAGGGTTAGGCAATGGGGGTGAAGTGACTTGCCCAAAAAAATGTCCAAGGCCAGATTTGAACCCAGGACCTCCCATCTCTAGGCCTGACTCTCCATCCATGAAAGCCACCCAGTTGCCCCCATTTCTTTCTTCATAAAAGGGAGGGGCAGCTAGGGTGGCTCAATGGTTGAAGGGAAAGGGACCCCTCAGCGTGTGCCTTCGTCTGAGTCCACCAGCTGGTATCTGGGCCAAGGGGGCAGTCAAAGACAGGGAGGGTGGCTATGAGATTCCTCTGGAGTCAATGGCTTTGGCAACTCTGACTTCTTGATCTCCATTTTCCAGCTTCTTTCCTTTCCCCCCTCCTCTATGGTATAGGAAGCCTGGAGCATTAGCACCGGCACCAGCATGACATGTAGAGGCATACATGTAAGCCATAGGAGCTCCCGAAAGAGAACTGGAAGAAAGGAGAGTGTGGAGAGACTACCATGGCCAGGGGGGGCTCCATAAACAGGACCCCTTCTGCTGGGGCGTGGCCATTCCCGACACTTTGCTCTCACCAGCTATGCTGAGAACAGCTACCTCCTGGTAGTCCTGAAAACCTCACCCTTCTATGCCCAAAATGTTCTCTCCGTAGATGCTGGGAAAGATCTGAAGAGCCTCTGAGGCCAGGAAGAGGAGAGGAGAGGAGAGGGGAGGGGAGA
>NW_025367853.1:0-6723 GCF_016433145.1 Gracilinanus agilis | reverse complement strand
TGTATTGGTTCCAAGACAGAAGAGTGGTAAGGCTAGGCAATGGGGGTTAAGTGACTTGCTCAGGGTCACACAGCTGGGAAGTGTCTGAGGCCAGATTTGAACCTAGGACCTCCCATCTCTAGGCCTGACTCTCAATCCACTGAACTACTGAGCTGCCCCCCTCCCTTTTTAAAAAAAAATTTTTTTTTTAAATTTTTGATGAGATGTCCTACCGTATAAACACAGGAACGTCCCTGGATTAGTTGAGCTTCGGTTTCCTATTCCAAGGGCTCTCCCAGCTCCGATTTTCTCTGTTCTAAGGGGCCTTGCAGCCCTGTTTGTAAGGGCCCCTCCAGCCCAGACTTTCTTAAAATCTTAGACACCTTTCCAGTGACATTCCCTGATCTAATGCTGGAACTGAGCGACCCAGAATGGGACCACGAGAGGGCAGCAGCCTCCCATCTAAGATGCCACCAGGCGCGTGGGAGGGAAGTTGGGTCCACCAGCCTTCCTGCCTCTGAATCCTGAGCTCCCAGAGTTCCAGGAATTCTTGAGGTTTCTGCCCTTGGGATCAGGAACCCTGAGGCCCAAGGAGGGAACAGAGATTTAGGGAAGATTTGCCTTTAGTGCTGTCCGAGCTCCCTGGCTCTGATCTGCTCAGTTCTACAGCGATGCTGGCACCCAAGAGTATGAGCCGGCAGGGTGCTGTGCGAAGACAGGAGACGAGTGTTGTGGGACCCGAGTTTTATTCTATGTCACCGTGAGCCTGAGGAAAAAACCCTGAATTTGACCTAAATTCCAGTCCTGGATCTACTGCTCGTTACTACTTCGGAGATCTTGGACCATTTCTCTGTTCATTTTTCTCATCTATAAAATGAAGGAGTTGAAACAGATCATCTCAATTGCCCTTCCAGCCTCCCGAGGAAGAGTTTGGGAAACAAATCACAACCCTGGCATGAGGTTTTCCTAATGGGGTTATTGGGAACGTAGACTTAGAGCAGGAAAGGATCTTAGTCCAGGGGGTTCTTTTGAGAAAAAAAAAAATTAAAACCCTTTTTCTCCAATTACATATAAATACCAATTTTTAACATTTGATTTTTTAAAATTTTGAATCCCAGATTCTCTCCTTCCTGTCCCTCCTCTAGTCCAGCAGATTCTTTACCTTTTCTGTGTCATTTCTTTTCGGAGTAAAGCTCCTTAAAAGCTTCTTAGATTCTTGTTAAATGTATAAAATTACATAGGATTACAAGGGAAACTGATTACAGAAAAATAAAGATCCATTTTTTTCTCATCCAAGTTCATGGATCCTCTAAAATAGGGCTTTTTTTAAAAAACCCTCCCCTTCCATCTTAGAATCAATACTGTGTATTGGCTCCAAGGCAGAAGAATAGTAAGGGCTAGGCAATGGGGGTTAAGTGACTTGTCCAGGGTCACACAGCTGGGAAGTGTCTGAGGCCAGATTTGAACCTAGGACCTCCCATCTCTAGGCTTAGCTCTCAATCCCCTGAACTATCCAGCTGCCCCCTAAAGTACCGCTTTTTGAAAGTCTATGAACTCCAGGTTAAGAACCTCTTCTCTAACCTTTTCGCTTGGGGAAACTGAGGAAGCCCCAGAATGACCTATCTGAAGGAAGTCATGCAGGTGGAGTCAGGATTTGAACCCAGAGCTCTTTCTCTTCCATCATATTTCCTCTCTTCTAAACAGATAGTTAGTGGAACATATACTAAAATTTCTACTTGCCTTAATGATAATTTCAAAAGCCTTTCAAATGGCCAAGGTTCTGTGACTTTGGAGTTGGTTGTTACATTAGAAACAGTTGGAACCTTGTGAAAAAGTGGTAATCCCTTTGCGATAAAGGAGAGGAAAAGTGGTTAGAACTTTGGGATGTGACAATCAAGATTCTGAGAGATTGGGTTCTGGATCAGAAAAATCACTTTATTGATCAGGTTAGCAATAACCAATGAATGAATCGATCAGTGATCTCTCTGTGCTCCAAGACAAAGCCATTCAGCATCTTGAGTCACTAAATTCAATTTAGTTTATTATTCAGCCCTCCCCAAAACATCTCTGATTGGTAAATACCTAATGGTGGATTAATAATTTCCAGTCCTTCCTTAATTCTTTCACTATGATGGATGAGCAAGGTCGCATGCCTGATCATAAGATTCCAGTGTCCTCACTGATCTAGATGAAGAAATCGGATTATGCCTGATCAAGATTGACTTTCCCTGTTCATCCCAATGGGGCACCCAAAGACACTGCCATGCTACCCATCAAGAACATACGTGGCCTAAATTAGCTTTTGTTCACCAGACAGGATGAAATTTATATTCTCCATCTTAATTATCCCAATTTTAGAAGCTACTCTGGGCAGGAAATATAAGAGCATTCCTAGGGATGGTCAGGAAAAAGGAATGAGGAAAAAGGCTTTAAAAATACTACCAAGCCCTATTAGAAATCAAAGAATACAGTCAGAGCATTATTTAGAAATCAAAATAATACATTAGGAATAAATCTTCTCAGGGGAGAAGTATTTTCAAAGGGTTTTCTATGAAATGTTTATGCAGGATTCCCTGGACTGACCTTCCCAAGAGATCATTTGGCAAAGAAGTATAGCAAGTTTGCAAGAATGAAATTATAAAGCTACTAGAGAAACAGGTCCACTGCGGAGGAAAAGAAGGAGCAACAAGGATGCACAGAGAACTCATCCATCATCTCAGATTAAGAAAAAAAGATGTATAAAAGGTGGAAGCCAGTACAGATAACTCAGCAGAGATATGCAGATATTTCTTCTACATCACAACTTTCCCCATTGTAGTTTTGATGTATCCAAGGTTGGCATAAGAATGTAAATGAGAAATTTTTTGGAAGTTTTGCAGATGACACATGAAGGACAGCAGACCACACGGAAAAAGTTTAGAAACTCAGAAGTGCATCAAATATGTGTGTAGTATAATATAATCTCAACATGCTTTATTTTTTAATACTATATACATATACATATACATAGTAAACACTCTATAAAAGAAAAGGAAAAAAATTTAGATTTCTTCTCCGGTACAAAAGGAAGGCAACAAATTTTACTCAGATTTTCCAGATCATGATGGTAACTTTCCCCTAATCTCCCATCATGTGAAAGGGGTACCTGTATTAGCACGATCCTATGAGAATAGTGTTAGAAACTCTAAAAAGAAGAATGAGCTAAGATTAATGACATAGTAACAGAAAAGAGAATAGAAGGGTTTAAAATTTTTTTTTAAAGCTATCTTGTGGGAGACAGCTGGGTGGTTCAGTGGTTTGAAAGCCAGATTCAGAGATGGGAGGTCCTATGTTCAAATATGGCCTTAGACACTAGCTGTGTGACCCTGGGCAAGTTCCTTGGCCCCATTGCCCAAGCCCCTACCTCTCTCCTGCCTTAGAACCAAATACACAGTTTTGATTCTAAGATGGAAGGTAAGGGTTTAAAAGAAAAAAAATGTTATAGGCTATGAATTTATTAAAAGAAAATTTTTGTTAGGGACAAGTGAAAGATCAAAGAAGGGCCAAGTTCACAGCTCCAAAGGGATGGGACAGTCACAAGGGAGGCCAGAGACAACGAAGAAGTACTCAGCTGAGTCAACTCTTCTTTTGTTTCTGTTTTCTCTGCCAACAACAACGATCTTCAGACTTGGAGGAACAGACCAAAAATGCCTGACAGGGAGATAAGTGGGGAGACGTTAAGGAAGCTCCTAGCCACACTCTCTGAATTCAAATGACCAGGCTAAGAAGGACAACATCACTGAACACAGAAAAAAATTTGCAGATGGGATTGCCAGCCTGCTGGTGGTGGTCCTTGATAGATCCCAAAAGAGAGGAAAAGGACAAAGTCTCAATATTTAAAGAGGGAAGAGGGCATTGTTTGTAGATTATACACCACCGAGCTTGCCTTGGATTACTGGCAAAATTCTGGATAATGTTATTAGAGGCATTGATTCTAAGCTTTTAGAAATGGAAGTGGTGAGCAGTGAGAGCTAGCATGGGTAACTTAAGAATAGGTCATGTCAAACTAACCTCGTTTCCTTTTTTAACAGGACTCCTGGACTGGTAGATCATGTGAAGTCTGTAGACGTATAATTTCTCTCTCTGGATGTCAACAAGGCATTTGACAAAGTCTCTCATGTAATGCTTTTGAACATTATGGAGAGATTAGATGATGGGAAAGTGAGGTGGAATAGGACCTGGTTAGAAGTCTCAACCTCAAAGGACAGTTGTCAATGGACTGACATCAACTTGGAGAATGCCATTGATTAGTGTGGCCCAGGGAGAGATCTTAATTCTGTCCTATTAAGCATATCTTCATTCAGATCATTGATAAAAGGGTTGGTCAGATTCACGAATGACAGAAAACCTGAGTGGGACAGTTAACTCCTAGAGGAGAGTCATGAACCAAGAAGGTCTTAGCATGAGAGGATGGTTACATTTTTTTTTGAGCAGTCAGAATGTCATGATTTATTAATATCTGAAGAAATTTCCTAATTCAAACACAACCAAATTGTATATTTTACAATCAAACAGTTAAAAGCCGCTGACTTCTTTTGCCTCTTGGGATACAGACATTTAGAATCAAGGCGATGACATGATGGTGAATTCTGCACTGTTAAAAAATTTTTTTTTTATCCTTGTTTAGTCTCTTCGCATTGACTAAGCAAGCATTCATTATAACATTGTGGCAAGAAAAAAGAGAAATAAGATGTGACTTGTAGCTCTTGCAACAGCACTTTTGAACACTGAAATGTTTTCCTTTCTATAACGAATGATTCTGTAAGCCCCAAAGCTTGCTGAGGATGGCTAAATCTAATGAGATGACATGGAATAAGGAGAAAAGTAAATTCCTTCACTTGGGTTCAGAAAATCTACCTGGCACGTACAGAATGGGGAAGATGGGGGAACAGGGCTAGACAACAATTCTTATGAAAACCATTTAAGTGTTTTTGTGACCAATAAGCTCATCATAAATGTGCCAGTCAGAAAAGCAAATCCAATCCCAGGCTGCTATAATAGTGTTTAGGGTGAGGGAGATCATAGACCCCATCTGGAGCCTTGTGTTCTGGGTATCCGTTTAGGAAGGACATTGCCTAGCTGGTCTTTATCCACAGGAATGGCGACTCTAAGGGCTAAAAGAACTGAACACTTGGCCATATGCAGTGATTAGTCCAAGGATTTGGGGCTATTGATGGAGGCAGATTCTAAGTCAATGTAGAGAATAACTTTGTGATGCTTAGAGACATCAGAAGGTGGTATGGGAGATGGTGGATTCCCCTTTACTGGAGATCTTTGAGTGCTATAGATCAGATTAGATGGTTTTTTTCTTTTTTCAACCCTTATTTTCAGTGTGAAATCAATACTAAGCATTGGTTCCAAGGGAGAAGAGTGGTAAGGGCTAGGCAATGGGGGTTAAGTGACTTGCTCAGGGACATACAGTTAGGAAATATTTGAACATAGATCCTTTTGACTCCAAACCTATCTCTCTATCCACTGAGCCACCTAGATTAGGTGGTTTTTGAAATCTTTTACAAAACTGAGACTCTGTGAGTCCCTTGATTACCATGTAATTTCCTCAAGATTCAATTTTCCCATATTTAAATTGGAATAAATGATCTCCAAGGTACCTTCTTATACTTACATATTATATTTTACATTCTGATGCTTTTTCTAACTACCATTATTTGATCAGTTCACTAAACCTTAATTTTTTATTTAAAAACTCTTACCTTCTGCTTTAGAACCACTAGACAGTGCTGATTCTAACATGGAAGGTAAGGGTTAAAAAAATAAAAGAAGACTCATGTCCTTATGTCATTTGCGCAGAAATGAACAAAGTGTTTCTAACAAATAAGATCAAATAGAGATACTAAGGCAAGGAGTCAAATTTAACCAAGGCTTCATTTGATGTGTTTACTTTTGTCAACTAGCCGGAGAACCTAATTCAAAACAAAGCACTTAACCAAAGAGCATAATGAGAAAAGTAGGAATAAAACAGCTCGGGCAGTTAGGTGGTGCAGTGGATAGAGCACTGGGAGATCTGAGTTCAAATGCTGCCTCAGACACTTACTAGTAGTGTCCCTGGAGAAGTTACTTAATCCTGTTGACCTCCGTTTCCTCATCTGTAAAATGAGCTGGAGAAGGAAATGGCAAACCACCCCAATATCTTTGCCAAGAAAACTCCAAATGGATTCATGAAGAGTCAGGCATCACTGAATGATCAACAAAAAACAAAGTGATAAAATGCTTCCCCTATAAATCTGGGGCATAATTTTTTGTAGTCACAGGGATGAAGAAGGGACACACCAAGGAATGTGCAGAGGAGTGTACATAGACAATACATGTAGCAAGGGGCAAACTCATGGAGGGGCCATGTAAACCTCCAAAGCAACAGGACTGTTCGATGTCATCAATGAGCTGGCTTCCTGTGGGTGTCCGGTGCTCTGGTCCTGGGGTCCTATCTGTTTGCTGCCCAGGATTATTCCATTGGACTTGAGGCTGTAGGGCTTCTCTGCTTCCATCTTCTGGCTTCAGCTGGAGTGATCCTCCATCAGGAAAGGAAGAGGGGTGGATTCACAATCTCACTCTATACAGCAGTGGCTCCAACCTGTTTTTTACTTTAAGCTTCCTACAGTAACCTCTCCCTCCACACTCTCCGCTTAGGACTTTATCTCATATTTCTCTCTCTCTCTCTCTCTCTCTCTCTCTCTCTCTCTCTCTCTC
>NW_025367852.1:0-6466 GCF_016433145.1 Gracilinanus agilis | reverse complement strand
GTATATATATATATATAAATAATTTTTCTATGGACTTAAAAGTGAATTTATTTTCTCATCTCTATTGGTACCAACTAATCTAAGACCATACATTTTTCCTGTAAGGAAGAGGGGAGGGCCAATCAGTGATAAAGATAACAAGAGATGACATATGCTGAGATAATAATGTAACCATTTTAAATCCATGAGTCAATGATTTCCTAAGAATGACTATGATCATTAACTGACCTATATGAGAAAAGGATGTGAACCGCAATATTAAGAATGCCAGATGATTGTCCTTCTAACAACCTTAGTAATTACAGCATAAGCTGCTGTTTATCAGAGCAGACTCTACCACCTTGAATAATGAAAGCTCCAATTAAACATATGGCTTAAAGATGGCATTCTGTCTAAGTTTTGATCAATGGCTTTTGGCTAGAGATAGAGGCATAGATTTGTTGGATTTCATCACAAATTGTTAGTCTAAACTACTTCTAGCAAGGTCCTTTAATCACAATCTTAAAATTGTATTTAGGCAGATGTAAATTTTTTTAAAATCTCACTCACAATTGGGGTCTAAATTTAATCCATGGTCAAAAAGTTCATAATATGTCTAGTGACCTTTCCATTCAACTAAATTCAGTGTTTATTAGGAATTATTATGGATAGTTTTGAAAAGTGAAATAAGATAATTTCTGACTTTTAGAGTTTTTAGAGTTGACTTTTGGGTTTATCATAGACTGTCTTGCTGATGTCACTTACCCCAAGTCTATTCCACTGATCCTCCCTTCTGTCTCTTAGCCAGTACCATATTGTTTTGATGACCACTGCTTTATAGTACAGTTAAAGATCTGGTACTGTTTATCAGAAAGGATAATGACTGTTATTTATATTGAAGTTAAGTGACAAAGTGGATAGAGCTCTGGACCTGGAGATGAGAAGACCTGAGTTCAAATCCTGCCTCAGACACTTATTAGCTTTGTGCCTGGGCAAGTCATTGCAGCCTTTTTGCTTCAGTTTACTCATCTGCCAAATGAGCCAGAGAAGTAAAAGGTAAAACTCTCCAGTTTCTTTGTCAAGAAAACCCTACGTAGGATGATCAAGTGTCTGACACAAATGAAAAACAAAAGTAATTTTTACAACTAGTTATTTTTTCTCTTGTGATTTTCTCTTTATAATTTAGTTTTATTGATTATAGTAATTATTCATTTCCTGCAGGAAATCTTGAGGTGTCTGCCATTGCCTTCTCCTCCCCACCCCTTCCCCAGGGGCTGCACAGGGGTAGGCAAGAAGGAAAGTTCAGGCATTAAGCAAAGACCTGAACAAAACCCAATCTTCAAATCCTTCTGTGTCTTTATCCTGGACAGACTCCTGCTCCCCCTTTTCTTTTACCTACTCTCTTGGAACAGGGAGGGAACAGCCATAGCCTCTCTGTCAACCAAAAGGGGTTTCCCTCCTGAGGTTGGCTGGCTGGAATCAGCCAACATCTATGAGGAGGTCCCTCTTTCCTATTAGAACAACAAGCCATTCTGTCTAGCCAGGCAGGGAGAAGCCATCAGCTCCCTGCTCAGTCAATTAGGGTTTTCTCTGAGGGTTATCCAATCAACACTCTGGGCTAACCACAGAAACACTAGCCAAGGGTTTTCCTTTCTGATTTACCCTCTGTAAGAGAGTTTTCTTACAGTTGGAATGTCAAAAAGAATACTTATTTAATTTATTATTCATTTATTTATTTAATCCTTATTTAAACACTTCATATTTAAGCCTGGAAGCCAAAGGGAGCCGTTGGAATTTATTGAGTGAGGGTGAAATGATTGGACCTGTGCAATTGGAAAATCACCTTAATAGCCAAGTAGAAGACATTTTAGAGAAGAAAGAGAAATAAGGTAGGTAGACCTATATGCAGCCTACTAAAATAGTCAAGGCTTGATGTGCTGATGATTTTCTTTAGAGTAAAGGCAGTGTCAGAAGAAAGAAGAGAACTCTTGGAGAAATGTTGAAGTGGCATAATCACCAGGTCTTGACACTAGATTGGGTATCAGGGGTAAAAAGCAGTGAGGAATCCAGGATGACTCCTGGATTCTGAGCCTAAGGAGATAGGAAGATAGCCCTTAACAGTCCTACAGGTAGGGAAAACTTTAGAGGGGAAGATAATGAGTTCAATTTTTTAAATTTTATTTTATTTTTAATTTTATTTTTAAAAACATTTATTAATATTTATTTTTTAGAAAAGTTAACATGGTTACATAATTCATGCTCTTACTTTCCCCTTCACCCCACGAACCTCCCCCCCCCACCATGGCTGATGCGTATTTCCACTGGTTTTAACATGTGTCATTGATCAAGACCTATTTCCAAATTGTTGATAGTTGCATTGGTGTGGTAATTTCAAGTCTACATCCCCAATCATGTCTGCCTCAACCAATGCATTCAAGCAGTTGTTTTTCTTCTGTTTCCACTCCTGCAGTTCTTCCTCTGAATGTGGGTAGCGTTCTTTACCATAAATCCCTCAGAGCTGTCCTGGGTCAGGACATTGCTGTTAGTACAGAAGTCCATTACATTCGATTTTACCACAGTGTATCAATCTCTGTGTACAATGTTCTCCTGGTTCTGCTCCTTTCACTCTGCATCACTTCCTGGAGGTCTTTCCAGTTCACATGGAATTCCTCCAGTTTATTATTCCTTTGAGCACAATAGTATTCCATCACCAGCATATACTACAATTTGTTCAGCCAGTCCCCAATTGAAGGGCATCCCCTCATGATAATGAGTTCCATTTTTGATTAAGACGATTAACATACATCCAATTTCAGATTTCTTAAGGCAATTGGTGATGCAAGATTTGAGTTAAGTGGAGAGGTTAGGATAGTTAGCAGACTTGACAATCATCAACACAGAGTTGATAATTAAATCTGTGGGGCCTTATGAGACCACCAAGTAAAGTAGTATAGAGTAAGAAGGGGAAAGGAGGCTAGAACAAGAACCCTGAAGGATTTCTACAGTAAGAGATTAAGATCTGAGGATATGATTATAGTGGAATTCTCTTATGCCATAATAAGTGAAAAACAAGACAATCACAAAAAACCTGGAAAGACATATGATGTGATGAAAAGTGAAGCGAGCAGAAACAAAAGAACAACATACACAGTAAAAACAATAATGTATGATCATCAGCTGTGAATGACAGCTATTATCAGCAATGTAAAAATCCAAGACAACTTGAAGCAGCTCATAATGAACCAGGCTATGTACCACTCTAAAAAAATTTAATATTGTTTGAATATAGATTGAAATATGCAATTCTTCACTTAATTTGCTTCATGATTTTTCTCTAATATAAGTAATATGTGTTTTTATTCACAGTATTATGAAATGGAAATATATATTGCATTATAGAATATGTACAATCTATATCATATTACCTGCCATCTCAAAGAGGGCAAGAGTGGCAGAGAAAGAAAACATGGATCAAAATGTCAGAAACTGATTATCAAAATTGTGTTGACATGTAATCTGTAAAAAATATAAAATTAAATTAAAAACAAGATTGTGATCTGGTTAAGAATTCAGAAAAGAGGACAGGGAAGGATCTGAGTAGTCGGATACTTAGGAGGAAACCCAGGAGAGAGTGGTTTCCTGAAAACCTAGAGAGAAGAGTATAAAGGAGGAAAGAATGATCAACAGTGTCAAAGAGTGCAGAGAGATAAAAGAGGATGAGAATTGAGAAAAAACTTGGCAACTAAGAGATGACTAATAATTGCAGAGAGAGCAGTAGCAGTGGAATGACAAGGCCAGAAGCCAGAATTTAAGAGTTAAATGGAAGCACCTATTTTATTTTATTTTTATTTTAATAACAAATTTCCATATAAGTTTTCTCAAGTTATATGATTCATATTGTCTCCCTCCCTTCTTTCCTCCCACCTCCTACCCCTGGAGCTGACAAGCAATTAAGTCTGGGTTACACATGTATTATCATGCAAAACATATTTCCATATTATTCATTTTTTATAAATAAATAATCTTATAAGGCCAAAACTCTAAAACATATACTCAAATTAACAAGTGATTAATTATATGTTTTCACTTGTGTTTCTAATTGAACAGTTCTTTCTCTGGAAGTGGATAGCATTTTTTTTTCATATGTCCCTCAGGATTGTCCTGGATCCATGTATTGCTGTTAGTGGCAAAGTCTAGAATATTTGATCATTCCACAATATTGCAGCTACTGTGGATAATATTCTCCTGGTTCTGCTTATTTCACTCTGCATCAGTTCACATAAGTCTTTCCAGCTCTTTCTAAAGTCATCTTGTTCATTTTTTCTTATAGCACAATAGTATTCCATCAGCATCATATACTACAATTTGTTCTGCTATTCTTCAAATGAATTATGTCCCTTTAGTTTCCAATTCTTTGCCACCACACAAAAAGTAAAACTATAAATACTTTTTGCGTAAACAGGTTCTTTCCCATTTTTTTTTGTCTCTTTGAGATACTTAACTAGTAGTGGTATACCTAGCAAAAGTTATACATTCTTTCATAGGCCTTTTGGCATAATTCCAAATTGTCCTCCAGAATAGGTGGATCAATTCACAACTCCACCAGCAATGTAAAGTGATAGTGTACCAGTATTGCCACATCCCCTCCAACATTTATCATTTTCTTTACTGTTTTATTGCCCAATCTGATAGATGTGAAGTGATACCTCAGAGTTTTTTTAAAATTCGCATTTCTCTAATCAAGAGTGATTTAGAACATTTTTTCATGATTATTGATAGCTTTGATTTCTTCATCTGAAAACTACCTATTCATATCCTTTGACCACAGGTGGTCAATTGGGGAATGGTTTGGATCCTTATAAATTTGAGTTAGTTCTTTATATATTTGAGATATTAGACCTTTATCAGAGAAATGTGTTATGAATTTCCCCCATTTTGTTGTTCCCCTTCTAATCTTGGTTGTATTGGTTTTACTTGTACAAAAACTTTTAAATTTAATATGAACACAATTATACATTGTATATACTGAAATGTTCTCTATCTCTTGTTTAATCACAAATTCTTCTCTTTTCCACAAATCTGACAAGTAAACTGTTTTAACACTACACAAAAAAGTAAAGTTATAAATATTTATGTGTAAACAGGTTCTTTCCCATTTTTTTATCTCTTTGAGATACTTAACTAGTATTGGTATAACTAGATGAAAAGTTATATATTCTTTTATAAGCCTCTAATTTACTTATTGTATCACTCTTTATGTTTAAATCATATACCCATTTTTATATTATCTTGGTAGAGTATATGAGATATTGATCTAAACCTAATTTTTTCCATGCTGTTTTCCATTTTTCCCAAAACTTTTTGTCAAATGGTTAGTTCTTAACCCAAAAGCTGGGATCTTTGGGTTTAACAAACACTAGATTGCTGAGGGTTTCTACACCTAATCTATTCCATTGATCCAATCTTCTGTTTCTTAGCCAGTACCAAATTGTTTTGGTCATTACTGTTTTAGAGTAGAATTTAAGATCTGGTACTGTCGCCTGCCATCCTTCAGATTTTATTTTTTTCATCAGTTCCCTTAACATTCTTGACAACTGTTCTTCCAGATGAATTTTGTTATTATTTGTTCTACTTCTATAAAGGAATTACCTATTTTAGATGGCCTTTTAACTGCAAAGAACAGAATTCAGAGTTCAATGGTCACAGTACAGGTGAAAAGTAGAGTTTTGTAGGGAAAGAGAAGTGAAAAGAATATAAACTATTGGTAGTTAAGGGGATTTTTAATTCTTGAAGATGGAGATGGTATATTGTAGGGTGATGGCAAGATATAGGACATGATTATATTTTGTTTAGCTGAGGTGGATTGGATGTGTAACTCATGAGAAGTAACTAAGTTGAGATTCTAAGTGGCTCTGCAATGGTAAGGAACTGGCACAAATGGCAGTTGTTGTTTATTGTTTACCAAACTGACCCTTTCCTCTACTTACTCTTTGTTCTTTTATTGGAATTAAGTATGTCAAGATATGTAATCTAGTCCTCCAGTTCTTTTAAATATATAAATTATTCCCTAATGGGAAGGAGGATAACGATGAAAGAGCCAATCTTTTTTTTTATTGAATTTAAACATTTATTAATAATCATTTTTAACATGGTTACATGATTCATGCTCCTACTTTCCCCTTCACCCCCCACTCTCGCCCCACCCATGGCATCAGTTCCTGGAGGTCTCTCCAGTTCACCTGGAACTCCTCCAGTTTGTTATTCCTTTTAGCACAATAGTATTCCATCACCCGCATATACCACAGTTTGTTCAGCCATTCCCCAATTGAAGGACATACCCTCTTTTTCCAGTTTGTTGCCACCACAAAAAGCACAGCTATAAATATTTTCATACAAGTCTGTTTATCTATGATCTCTTTGGAGTACAAACCCAGCAATGGTATGGCTGGATCAAAGGGCAGGCAGTCTTTTATAGCCCTTTGAGCAT
>NW_025367851.1:0-2377 GCF_016433145.1 Gracilinanus agilis | reverse complement strand
CCTTCCTTCCTTCCTTCCTTCCTTCCTTCCTTCCTTCCTTCCTCCCTTCCTTCCTTCCTTCCTTCCTTCCTTCCTTCCTTCCTTCCTTCCTTTCTTCTTCCCTCCCTCCCTTCATCCTTCCTTCCTTTTCCTGAGGAATTATTTTATTTTTCATGGAAAATACACTGGTTATTGTAAGAATTACTTCTTACCCAGGAGCTACTTCAGTACTTAATCCAGTATTTCAAAGACTCATCATTTCTTCCATATGGCCTGTCTCTCCAGGCCCCTCTTTGCCCAAGAGAATAGCCTTACAGAGTTGCTGGGGCTGAAAAATTTATCAACCCAGTGCTGAGCTTCTCAGAATTTGGCCAGGCTGGTCCTCATCCAATATGCAATCTGTTTCCAGGCCTGTCCCTTAAGTCTTTCCAAGAAGATGAGACCTGCTTGAGCTTGTACTCAGCTGGCAAAGCCTTTGAGAACCCAGGGTCATCTCCAGGCCATGGGATTACCATGTTGAACTGAAAGACATCTTTGAGATCATCTGATCCAGCTTTCTCCCCCTTTGAGCCCTTACTTTCTTAGTAACAACTCTAAGACAGAAGGGCAAGGGCTAGGCAATGGGGGTCAAGAGACTTGCCTAGGGTCACACGGCTAGGAAGTATCTGAGGCCAGATTTGAACCTTCTGACTCCAGTCTTGGTGCTCAGTCCATTGTGCCACCTAGCTGCCTCCAATTCTATTTTTACAGAGAAATAAACTGAGGTTCAGAGATAAGGTAAGTGGATGAGCCTTAATTTTAACCCTCTGTCTTCTGGTTCCAAATCTTTTTGCTTCAACAAGGTAGCACAATTCGGTTAATAATAATAATAATAATAATAATAATAATAATAATAATAATAATAAGCGCTAATATTTATCTAACACTTTGAGGCTGCAAGGTACTTTACCTATGTTATTTAATTAAATGTACCCTATTAATTCAATCCAAATCCATACTGTACACAAGGAACCAAGTCAGGCAGTAGAGCTGCAAAGACAAAAAGTGGAAGAGTCCCTGCTCTCAAAGAACTTACTATTATTAAATGATCCCTTTGCCTCAACTATACTCCCTCCCTCTCTTCACCTGTACAATTTCTGTCCATCCTTTAAAGCCCAACTCAACTGCCACCTCCTCCAAGAAGCCTTCTTGAATTACCTCTGGATTCCTACTCTGGATTATCTACCCCCTCAGACTTCACACTGCACTTAAATACTTCTCTGATGCACTAATCATATGTGATTGTATATTATAATTATGTACGAAAGGATCTAATCCCCTGACTAGAGTGTAAATCCAAGGTAGGGGGGCCACATCCTAACTCTGTATCTCCCTGAGACCAGCCCATTGCTCTGCCCCTTCCCTTAATATTTCCTGCCTCTCCAGACTGTGGGAGAGAATAGCTTTGTTCCCCTTAAGGAGATTCATGTTGTCCAGTTGTGTCTGACTCTTTGTGACCTCATTTGGAATCTTCTTGACAAAATCATTGGAGTGGTTTGTCATTTCTTTCTCCAGATCATTTTATAGATAAGTAACTAAAGTCACTGGTTAAGTGACTTGTCCAGGGTCTATAGCTACTAAGTGTCTGAGGCCAGATTTGAACACACAAAGATGCAGCCCTTCCTGACTCCAGGTCTAGCACTTTACCCACTACACCACCTAGCTGCTGGAAGAGATTTATAGGTTTATCCCAGCAACAATAATAAAGGGATCATGAATATGTTTAAAACATTGAACTCCACCTGGCAGCTCCTTCTTACTTCTTACCCAGAAAGTCCCATTTTGGATATTCTCCTAGCCCTCCTCCTCATTTGCAGCATGGAGCAGTAAAAAGAAGGCTGTCTTTATAAAATTGTCAGAAGTCAAAGGGGGCAGCTGGGTAGCTCAGTGGATGGAGAGCCAGCCCTAGAGATGGGAGGTCCTAGGTTCAAATCTGGCTTCAGACACTTCCCAGCTGTATGACCCTGGGCAAGTCACTTAACCTCCATTGCCTACCCTCACCACTCTTCTGCCTTGGAGCCAATATACAGTATTGACTCCAAGATGGAAGGTGAGGGTTTAAAAAAAAGGTCAAAGACTTTGGTTTGAATCCTGACTCTTCTTACAGCCTAGGTGATCTTGGGCAAGTCATTTACCTGTCCTAGTTTTAGAATTTGTGCAGGGAGAGGGTTGAACTAGATGGAGTCTCAGGTACCTGTTACTGTTCCTTCTCCATAGGATCTCTCCAGCCCCATCCATCATTCTCTGAGTCTCAGCTTCCTTCCACATGATGTCTCTCAGACTGCTGCTTTTTCTCCAACCACTATTTACCTTCAACTCTCTCTCTCCCTCTCTCTCTCTCTCTCTCTCTCTCTCTCTC
>NW_025367850.1:0-4088 GCF_016433145.1 Gracilinanus agilis | reverse complement strand
CCTCCGTTCGTCTGGACTTGTTTTTATGTCCCCTTGAGGAGTTTTGTATGTTTCGGTCAGGAGAGGTTAAGAGCTGCTTCTTACTCTGCCGCCATCTTATCCCGGAAGCCCTCTTAAGCTACTCTTAAATCTTTAGATTTCTGAAAATCAAAAAGACATACTGAAGCTATAATGTTTCCCCATATTACTTAGTTTTAGCCTTGAATCACAGTTGACAAAACTTAATTACTTGCTATTTTTCATTCCTGTTTCAATAGGATCTCTTTTTCCAAGCAGAGAGAAGTCTTTCTAAGTGTGATTCTTTTGGTATGGTATCTTTGGTTCCATTTAAAATTCCTTTACTATAATTTTCTATCTCAGCTGTTTGAGATAAAGCTTCTAGAAATACCCAGGTTTAATTGCTTTCAAAAAATCCTTCCTAACTGTTACTCAAAGGAAAGTTATAAGCAAAATGTTTCTCTCTAAGAGAATACAGAATTGCTCTTATCAGTCCTTGTTATTGTGGTAAGTTTGACTATCAAGGAACCTAAGAGCTATTGTTCCTTAAACTTCTAGAGAATAACAGCCAGAAGACTAAAATTGGAGATTTTAATTTTTAAAATTCATTTAGTTTTTATAATTTAAAAGGTTAGAGTAAGGGGTAAGAGTATTTTCTTCTTGCTATATCCACTTCTTTTCCTTCTCCCTGCTAATTGAAGAATGGCAAGTTCTTAAGCTGATGCTTTAATCTTTCTGGTTTGGGTGAATTCTTTTCTAATAAGAGGTATGCTCCCTTATAGGGCAGAAACCTTTTCTAAAGAGCAATCCTTTCACAGACAGTATATTCCAAGTTTGGAACCTTAATTGTATTTTACTTTATATATACACTTTCACATACTAAAGAGCACTTAGAATCTATTTGATTTTTTAAAATATTTTGCATGATAATACATGTATAACTCAGATCAGATTACTTGCCAGAATCAGCAGGGGAAAGGGAAGAGATGGAGGAAAATAAGTTTGATCATATAATTTAGGAAAACTTGTGTGGAAATATATTATATGTAATTGGTAAAAAAAAATAAAACTTTATAATTGTTTTTACATGTAACTGAGGGAAAAAAACAAAATATTATTAAAAACCAAAAAAATCTATTTGGTATTTTTATCATAGTAAAAATTTTAGATTTTTAGGCTTGTTAAGAAATTTCTTACTCATCTCATATATGACAATTTTAATTTCTGGCAATAAAAGGAAATTGGGATGTCTTCAGATTTGTAAAAACTGGTTTTATCTTTCCCTTTCTAATATACAGAGAAACTAAAGAAATGGGGATTTTAATTGCATATTTTACTATCAACAATTTCTTGATGAACACTGTTTATTATAGTTTCACAAACCAAAAGTCTTTAATCATTCTAGTGAGTACAATTTTATTTTTAGCCTAGTTGAGTATCAGAAATATTAAATTGAATTTCAAAATATAAACAAACTAGACTTTGTTCTGAAAAAAAAAGTGTTGCCTTTTAGGAGAAATTAAAAGACCCTCTTACATTTGGGGAAGGGAAATTCAAAATATGCCCTTTCTGAGCATGCTCGATTTATACTCTATATCAGGCCTTTCTTGATGGATATATTTTTAAAGACTTAATTCTTTTCCCAGTCCTACTAGGGTAAAAAATCTTGTCTTAAAACATTTTTAAGGAATTTAAGTTCAAAAGAGGTGAAAACACAAGTTGGAATTTCCAATGATTAATTCTTAAAAGTTAATTTTTAAAAATGCAAAAACTCAGGCACACAAAACAGACAATTTACCTACAAGTGATTGCCAGTGTTAAGAGAGTTTTTCTTAATTTCTCCCTTTTTCTATTTAAGAGGCAAGGGAGGAAAAAAGATTTCTGAGTAAGAGATTCCCTGCTGTGCAAACTGTCAGTTTATGACACTTAGAAGGGTGTGACTGAGAGTTAGTTAGTTACAGCTGGTAATTGGAAAAGGACTCTTGTTTCTGGGTCCACTGTGTAGAGGAGTGTGTGGCTTGCTTTCTCTAGGACTGTTGGAGTCAGAGAAATGAATTTAAGGACTTAACAGCCCTATTCATTATTGATTATCTTGGGTATATAGGTAGATAGATAGTGGGTAAATTATTAGATAGTCAGAGTAGAAAAGTTAGGCTGGAGCCTCACTCTGGCAGAAGGCACTGCCCTTGAAAGGCAGATAGATTTAGGGTTTTTTAGAAAAATTTAGATAGGATTGGGATCTTAGTTATAGTTATAGGCTATTATAAGATTACTCTCATTTTTCTCCTTCCTATTTCCTATGCATACTTTCCTAATAATAAACTGAATGTTTTGTGTTTAAAAAACTGCTCTCTTCACTTTTGTTCAAACTCCTCCCCCCAAAAAATTTATCCCTTCACACCAGCTATGAGTGGGGGTGTTTTAAAGTTGAGACTTACTTAGTTATTTTTGCTCTTAAAAGTTATATTTACTCTTAACCTTCAGAAAATAAAATAAAATGAAACAAAAGACAAATAGACAAAGTATGTCTGTACCTGAGACTACTATGTGAAAGTAAAAGCACAGTACCTTAAACTTATTAGTTTCCAAATAAAAGCCCGCATGACTGATGGTATCATGTATGTTTCATGATGGTTCAGTCATATTTCTAGATTGATTTGCCTTGTGATGGCTGTCATGGTGGCTCAGTTCTATTTTTGTCACATGGTAACCTTTATGGTGACTTTTGTAGGATTTTCACAACTCTTTAAACTCATAAAATGACAAACAGTACATATTTCACTACCTCCACTATTTTGGGGGTTTGGTGATTAAAAGGACTGATTATGGAAACTCTTAAGGGGAAACGTCTCTCAGTATTATTTCAAATGTAAATACTACAACAAAAAGTCAATACTAGCAAAAACTAACAAACACAAATCATGGACCTTCAAAGAAGGCATTTTGCTTTTTTCTCAACTCCCCAACATATACTGTGGTGGCCCTATGTTCCAATTTGAATAGAAATCATATGAAAAACACAATTGTTCACTCACCTTTTCTATTTTCCAGAGAATATTGATTGTAGATAGAGAGTTCATCCACAACCACATATTCCTTCAATCAAAAAGCTTGCCTTTTGAGGACAAATTTGTTCCTCTTCTGGTTCATGGATTAGAGAATTATTTCTAACAAGTTTCTGAGGCTTGGAGGTCTTAATTCCTATCCTGAACAAGTCTTAAAAACTATCGTGCACAGATTTGACCAATAAAGTATATGACGTCCTTTCCTTAAGAATAACTTAAAGGGTTCCGGGTTAAGATGGCGGCAGAGTAAGAAGAAGCTCTTAACCTTTCCTGACCAAAACACACAAAACTCCTCAAGGGGACATAAAAACAAGTCCAGACGAACGGAGGAACCCCACAACAGGGCACAGCTTGGAAGGTACGTGGAATCGAGACATTTCCAGGCTATAAAGGGGTGAAACAGCTCTCACTAAATCGCGGGCTGAGCAACCACCCCACCCCCAACCCCTCCACACACAACATCTAGAGCGCCGAAGCCAGCTTAAAAGAAATAGAGCAAGTTTGGGGCACCCATCGAGTCATTGGCAGCTCCGGGGCCTGTTCCTGAGAGCAGCAAGATTTAGGACCCCAGTAAGCCAAAGAACGCACGTGAAATCTGAGTGCGGGAGCAGAGAGTGGACGCCGGGCACAGAATGCGGGCTGAGAGCACAGGCACGGGCAGAGGCGTGGGCGGAGGCAGACACAGCCAGGAACTAAAGCTCTGAAAACCTGAGTGGGGAACCAGTGCAGACGGGAATACAACTGTGGAAGCAGCGCCCTGAGACTTGTAAAGGAACCTCCTGCAGAGGATCAAGCAAGGGGGTCCACCAGGGGGCTTGACCTTGGAAAAAACCAGAACACAGACCTCAGGAGCCAATAGACCGCAGGCAGACACTGAGCGCGAGGATAAACCTGGGAAGCTGCTGGGCTAATGATGGCTACCCAGTCTCAGGAAGCTCAGAAGAGAAAGAATAACAACAAGAAAAAGAAGTCTTTAACACTCGACAACTTTTACACAGAGAAAATCCAGATAACCGAGCAAACAGA
>NW_025367849.1:0-6514 GCF_016433145.1 Gracilinanus agilis | reverse complement strand
TAATAAACTGGAGAAGTTCCAGGCGAACTGGAGAGACCTCCAGGAACTGATGCAGAGCGAAAGGAGCAGAGCCAGAAGAACTCTATACACAGAGACTGATATACTGTGGTAAAATTGAATGTAATGGACCTCTGTACCAGCAGCAATACAATGACCCAGGACAATTCTGAGGGATTTATGGTAAAGAACGCTGCCCACATTCAGAGGAAGGACTGCAGGAGAGGAAACATATAAGAAAAACAACTGCTTGAACGCATGGGTCGGGGTGGACATGATTGAGGGTGTGGACTCGAAACTACCACACCAATGCAACTACCAACAATTTGGAAATTGGTCTTGATCAAGGACACATGACAAAACTAGTGGAAATGCGCATCGGCCATGGGTGTGGGGTGTGCGGGGGGGGGGGGGGGGGGGTTGAAGGGGAAAGGAGGAGCATGAATCATGTAACCATGTTAAAAATGAATATTAATAAATGTTAAAAAACAAACAAACAAAAAAAAAGAATTAAATATTCAGGTAGCTATAATGGGAAGGCTAAATTCAGGCTTATTCTGTAGAAATAAGGATGTGGAGCATTCCTACTGTGTCAGAGTTGCTGTATTTGTGTTGTGGAACCGAAAGTGTTCAAAATTACCTTCTTTTTGTTATGCTAGTACATTTGGCAACACAGAGAAACCAAGAATTAAAGATTCCTCCTATCAATGCAAAAAAAAAAAAAAGTATAAGGTGTGGGTAATAAGAGTTAAATGGGAACAGTGGGTAGGTAGGTTTTTGTTAGCTGAAAAATAAGATGAAATTTATTAAAAACGTTTTTTCAATTATAAGGTACTATATCAATGTGATCTATTATTGTTTTCTAAAACTCTGAAACCAGAACAGAACTGGATTACCAAATTACTCCCTACTCTACTTTCTCCAAAATGATCTTAATCTTAATTACCAAATCTGATGATGATCTTCTCTGCCCTCATTCTTTTTTTTAATAAGTTTTTTGAACTTTCATTCAGGCATTTTATTTTATTTTATTTATTTATTTTTGTAAGGCCTTGCCTTCCGTCTTGGATTCAATACTGTGTATTGGCTCCAAGACAGAAGAGTTGTAAGGGCTAGGCAATGGGGGTCAAGTGACTTGTCCAGGGTCACACAGCTAGGTCTGCCCTCATTCTTCTTGATTGCTGTTTGCATTTGATTTTGTTAACTAGAAAGTTCATTCTTCTCTAAGTATTCTCTCTTTTCCTCCTAACTGCCCACTCCTTCAGCCAATCATGTATATCACATACCTCTTTAACTGAGGGTATTTGCCAAGCCTTTGTTATGAATTCTCTCTTCTCACCATCTTCCATCTCTCTCTCCTTTCACAGTGATCTTATCAGCTCCCCTGAGTTTAATTATGTTTATGTGCATGACTCCAAGATCTATACATATCCAATCTGAGACTATGAAGTCCTACATTACCACTTGCTTAATAAGACATTCAAACTGGATAACTCAACATACATCCAAAAGAACTCATCATTTTTTAAGTTCCCCATTTCTGTCAAGAGTATCACCATCTTTCCAAACTGCTATGTTTAGAAATTCAGACATGTCCACATAATGAATCATTTGACAAATCTTTCCATTTCACAATATTCTTCACATTTAACCTGAAGCCTTCTTTTTCTATCTTGCATGCAACCATCTTTAATTCAGGTCCTCATCACCTCTCATCTGGATTACTGCTAAATTGCCTCCTAAATGGTCTGTCTGCCTCAAATCTTTCCCCACTCCAATTCATCTTTCACAGAAAAGTCAAAATGGTTTTCCTCAAATGAGGATTTGACTGTATCACTCTGCTACTGGCAAAATCCAATAATACCCCATTGCCTCTAGGAAAAAGAATAATTCTGACAGGCCTTTAAAGCCTTTCGCAAATTAGCCTCAACCTATTCTTCCAGCTTATTATACATTATTCCCCTTTCCTTACTCTCTGGTCCATCCAAATCAGCTTTTTCTCTCTTCTTCACACAAAGCATCTCTATGTTCCTGTACTGGTCCTCTCCCAGGCACTTCCTCAATGCCAAAATTCCCTCACTTCTTCAAAATACAACTCATCTTCTATAAAAGCCTTTCATGACTCCCCGCTGACACACTCCTCCCCCCCCCCAAAACAACTAATGCTCTCCTTAATTACCTTGGAATTATTTTATATTTATTCTACATATGCTTATATCTGTATTTGTCATTTCCTTCAATAGAAAGTAAGCCCCTTGAGAAAAAATTGTGTTTCTTTTTTCAGTCTTTCTATTCTCTAGAACAGGGGTCGGCAACGTATGGCTCTTTCTGCAGGAGCTATAAAGTCAATTTTTTTTCAGGTGCTGTTACAGAAGCGTGCACTGTGAGCACTGTACAGCTCTCAATCCACTGAACTACCCAGCTGCCCCCAATGGATTATTTGTGGCGTTTATGGCTCTCACGGCCAAAAAGGTTGCAGACCCCTGCTCTAGAACCTAGCAGAGTATATTTGGCATGTCTCACTTAAAAAATACTTACTGATTGACCAAAAATTCTCTAAACTGAAATTACATTAATGGGTTCAAAATCCTGTGACCATGAAAGAATATTATGAATAGGAAATGTATAAAGTGATATTATCAAAAGCTAACTGTCCTAGTAAACTAATATCATAGAAACCATATTTCTGACAAACAAGTCCCTATATTGGAAGAACAACTTGTCACAAGCTAAAATGAGGAAATACGAGCAACCGTGAAGGATGGGTGAAAAGAGGTAGAAAGGAAAGAGAATATAACACAAACTCAAGACCATAAATTTAAGGCTGAAAGAGAAAGTAGGAGTCAACTAACACTTAACCCCTGGTTTTAGAGATAAGTAAACTGAGGGCCAGAGAAGTTAAATGATTTGCCTGAGGACTCACGTTCAAACCAGGTTCTTCTAATTCTACATCTAACCCTCTTTCTACTATGTCAGAATCCAATGTCCCTACCTCCTAACTAGTATTTAGCCTGAGTTGAGGAGCCATATATTCAGATGCATGTACAGACTTTTCCTGTCATAAGTGGGGAAATGTAAATGGTCAAGTTTTAAGTGACGTGTAACTTTAAAGTAGTTTAGACAATAGTACTATTATTTTCGCAACTCTCCTATCCCTAAGGTATAAGGAATTCTAAAATAAGTTGGAATATACTGAGTCAAATCAAAGACATAGTCTCCTAATAGATGCATAAACAAAGTAGGTTTCAGTACCCCTAAAATGAAAATGTTTTATATCTTACCTGTTTACTCTCCTAGGACACTTGTCTGGTTTAATATCTACTTCATAGAGATAGACATCAATTTTGGGGATTTCAACCTGGAAGCAGTTGGCCAGCAGCTTAATGGGTTTGCCCATGGTGCCATAGCCAGGTCGTCTGGGCACCATGAGTAGGGGCTGTGCCCCAACAGGTCCTGCTAGGGGAAAAAGAGAACTATATCATTACATCTTGCATTTACTATATTAGGATTAGAGATTTAGAGAAGGGAATCTTAACCTGGGATCCAGAGATTTATTGCTTAAAAAAATTTAATAACTATTTCAATGTAATTGGTTTCCTATATAATTGTATTTTATGCATTTAAAAACATTATTCTGAGAAAAGATCCATAAGCTTCACTAGACTGCCAAAATGGGTCCATGAAAAAGAAGAAAAAGGAAAATAGAAAGAAGCAACTTATAAATCCTTATTCTATGTGATTAATATTTATACTGTCAAATCCAAGTACAGGTGACCTAATACATTAGCTCTCAGATCCAGGCTTGTTACAAAACCTAATATACAACATGGGATGAGGATTCCTATGCATTTAGTGTGAAAAAAAGGTCAATTTTTACAATGTTGTCCATAATTGTATATTTACTTAGATATAATTATTCTAAAACTACTCTGAGATACCCATAAAAGTCAAAGGGAGGGAATTGATAATATGATTGACAAGAGCTTATCAACCAATGCATTTTAGAGGATTTGGGAAGGCAAGTGGAGATAGGAAGGGGTAAAATTTGAGATGTCATTTAGTCATTAAACATTTATTAAGCACCTACGTGTAGTAAACACCTAAGTGTGGGTCCTACACCATGCATCAGGCACTGTGCCAAGTACTGGGAATACTCCCACCTCCAAAAAAAGGCAAAAGACAGTCCTTGCTCTCAAGAAGCTCACAGTCTAATGGATGGGGGATGGGGAACAAGCATACAACTATGTACAAACAAGCTAAAGAAAGGATAAATTGGAAATAGTCAATGGAAGAAAGGTTAAAGGGAAGGAACAAAGGATTCTCATAGAAAATGAGATCTTTGTGTGTTTAAGGAAGCCAGAAGGCAGATATGAGAAAGTAGAGTATTGTAGGCCTAGGTACAGCCCCCCAAAATGCCCAGTGAATAAATATGGGGTGTCTTGAGAAATGGTACAGAGGCCAGTGTCACCAGATTAAAGTATATGGAGGTGACTTAATGTGTACAAAGACTGAAAGGGTAGGAAGAGATGACCAAGTATGAAGGGCTTTGAGTGTCAAATAGAAGATTTTATTTTTGATACTAGAGGAAATAAGGAGCAACTAGAGTTTATTGAATGGACATGAAGACTGGAATTGAGTTGTTATAGATGACAATCAGATTGTGAACCTAGACGACTAGAGTATGGAGGTTGAGTACCCTTGAGAGTACTGAGAAGTTTGAAATGTTGTGAGGAAGATTATTACTTAGTTATTAGCTTAGTATTAGTATTAGACCTAGCAGGAAGGGCTGGAGAATTCCAAGATGGAATGGGGAAGCAGGAAGTGGCTCTTGCTCTCTGAGAGGGACTCCATGGTGGTTGGGGCAAGTTGCAAATGACTTTAGGAGACACCAGATTGCCAGAGATCCTGTGGAAAGACTGTCATCTTGTGGGAGATTTTGGTAGAGACTGCTAATCCCAACCTGAGTTGCAGGTCAACTTGGGCTGGGTCAGCTCCCAGAATCTACCCACCTGGAAGAGTACAGCAGGTGGTCCTGGAGGAGCAGTAGCACCACTGGAGTGAAGCTGGACACTACTGTGAGGATATCCACTTCAATCCTTTTCCCTGGGCCCTGTCTTGATTAGGTCTCAGTTAGTGTAGATAAGTCCCTTTCCTGACCCTGGGGTTTGCCCTTAGTCTGAAGAGTGTAGTAACCCCCATTCCCATCCTTATTCTTAGTTGTCCCTGATTAAAAGTGTTATAAAACTCTTGCCTTTACTTGCTGGTTTCCATAGGCCTATACAAGATACTGCAGGTGGCAGTTGGGTCCAACTGCCACTTCAGTAGCAGTCACCTCCCTGGCAGTAAAACCTGGTCTCCCAACCTTGTTTGGTCCTGTCCATCTGTCATTCCTATCTCCCTCACCCCATTGTGAACCCACAGATAATTTAGTAACTTCCCTGGTAATCCTCCATTACAGAAGGGAGAAAGAGTTGGGGGTGGGAGGCAGAATAAGAAAGATAATGAGATGTTTAGTTGTAGAGAATTCTCAAACTCCCTCCAATTACATAGTCTAGCAACTTATCTGCAATTTATAATCTTAGAGGAAATTACTTAAGATCTGTGACCTACCAATGATTTCAATGCTAATGATGCCAGTAGCTGGACTGGAATTCAGGTCTTCCTGATTCCAAAACAGGCCTTTTTGGTACTCTACTATGCTGCTTCACTAAAATGAATGGTAAAACCTCCCAGCTCCCAAATGTATATATTAAGTATGTGTGTGAAATATATATGATAAATGTGTGTGTGTATATATACATGTGTGTATATATATATATATACACATATATATTTTAAATATATGAATATGTACACGGCTGCTACAATGACTTACTAATAGAGCAATTTTTGTTCAGTCATTTTTTCAGTCATGTCTGATTCTTCATGACCCCATTTAGGGTTTCATGGCAAAGATACTGAGTAGTTTACCATTTCCTTCTCCAGTTTATTTTTACAGATAAGGAAACTCAAGCAACTCAAGAGCTAAGTGACTTGCTCAGGGTCACACAGATAGTAAGGGGCTGAGGCAGTATTTGAATGCATGAAGAGGAAGGAGTCTTCCTGATTCCAGGCCAGGAGTTCTATCCATTGTGCCACCTAGCTGCCCAAAAAAGAGTAAGATTAAGTCTGATTAAATCTTGCTCAAGTGGGAACTATACGGATGTGTATTTTAAGGAGGTTATCTAAGTCCATCATATCTTTACTATTCTCCAGGATTCACTGCTGACATTTCCTCAAGTCATTTTTGTGGATTGACTGAATGAATGGTAAAGCATTAACAATGTAAAACCACATCTACAGCCAGTGGCAAGAATTCTTATTGTTTTATTTATTTTCTAGCAGGTACTAGGTTGATTTGTGTACTTGAGTCTGTTTGCTGTGTCAAAACAGAAGAAAAGGAAAAAAGAAGAATTTCCATGGGGATAGCATTCAATAGTCCATCTTTTTATATATTATGAACAGTACTATATATATA
>NW_025367848.1:0-9271 GCF_016433145.1 Gracilinanus agilis | reverse complement strand
GCTATTTACCCCCTCTTTCCCATCCCCCACGCCATCTTAGATTATTTAGTGTTCCACCCTCACCCTGTAAATTATTCTTCTGATTACTATAATAGTGAATATTATAATAGTGAATAGAGTTCACTACAGAGAATTAAACATAACATTTCTCTACATAGGAATACAGATAATTAGATCTCACTGAGGCCCTTAAAAAGGCAAATTTAAAAATTATAAGTTTTCTTTCTTTTCCCTCTGTAACGTATTTACCTTTTCAGGTTTCTCTCGATTTTTGTGGTTCGATATCAAACTTTCCATTCAGCCCTGGTCTTTTCTGTGCAAATACCTGGAATTCTTCAATTTTGTTGAATGCCCATACTTTCCCCTGGAAATATATAGTCAGTTTTGATGGGTAGTTGATCCGTGGTTGCAGGCCCAGCTCTCTTGCCTTTCTGAATATTGTATTCCAAGCCTTACGGTCTTTTAGTGTGGAGGCTGCCAGATCCTGTGTGATCCTGATTGGTGCTCCGTGATATTTGAATTGTCTCTTTCTGGCTTCTTGTAAGATTTTTTCTTTTGCTTGAAAGCTTTTGAATTTGGCAATAATATTTCTAACCGATTTCTTCTCTGGGTCGAATATGGTGGGTGTTCTATGAATCCTTTCGATGTCTATATTGTCCTCTTGTTGTAGGACTTCAGGGCAATTTTGCTGAATAATTTCTTTTAGTATGGAGTCCAGGTTTCTATTAATTTCTGGTTTTTCTGGAAGACCAATTATTCTCAAATTGTCTCTTCTAGACCGGTTTTCTTGGTCTGTCACTCTCTCATTGAGATATTTCATATTTCCTTCTATTTTTTCAGTCTTTTGACTTTGTTTTATTTGTTCTTGTTGTCTTGAGAGATCATTAGCTTCTAATTGCTCGATTCTAGCCTTTAGGGACTGGTTATCGGCTATAATCTTTTGGTATTCCTTTTCAATCTTGTCATTTCTGGTGTTCAATTTGCTTATCAGTTCATTTGATTTCTGAGCCTCACTTTCCAATTGCAAGATTCTACCTTTTAAACTGTTATTTTCTTGCCAGATCTCTTCCATTTTCCTCAGAATCTCAGTTTTGAACTCTTCCATAGCTTGTGAGGAGTTTTCCTTATTTGAGGAGGGTCCGGATGCTTGTTTGTTCTCCTCCTCTGTTTGCTCGGTTGTCTGGATTTTCTCTGTGTAAAAGTTGTCGAGTGTTAAAGACTTCTTCTTTTTGTTATTATTCTTTCTCTTCTGAACTTCCTGATGCTGAGTAGCCATCATTAGCCCAGCAGCTTCTCAGCTTTATCCTCGCGCTCAGTGTCTGTTCGCGATCTATTGGCTCCTGAGGTCTGAGTTCTGGTTTTTTCCAAGGTCAAGCCCCCTGGTGGGCCCTCTTGCTTGATCCTCTACTGGAGGTTTCTTTACAAGTCTCAGGGCGCTGCTTCCACAGTCGTATACCCGTCTGCACTGGTTCCCCACTTAGGCTTTAGTTCCTGGCTGTGTCTGCCTCCACCCACGCCTCTGCTCAGCCGGCACTCTGCGTCCAGCGTCCTGCTCCCGCGCGCGCTCAGATTTCGCGTGCTTTTTTTGACTTAATGGGGTCCTAAGTCTAGCTGCTCTCAGGAACAGGTCCCGGAGCTGCTGATGACTCGATGGGTGCCCCCAACTTGCCCTATTTCTTTTTAGCTGGGTTCGGAGCTATAGATGAGTGTGGAGGGGGTGGGGGTGGGGCGGTTGCTCAGCCCGCGATTGAGTGAGAGCCCTTTATAGCCTGGAAATGTCTCGATTCCACGTACCTTCCACGCTGTGCCCTGTTGTGGGGTTCCTCCGTTTGTCTGGACTTGTTTTTATGTCCCCTTGAGGAGTTTTGTATGTTTCGGTCAGGAGAGGTTAAGAGCTGCTTCTTACTCTGCCGCCATCTTAACCCGGAACCCATTTGTGTTGTTTTTTTTTTTTAATTTGCTTTGTGGTAATCATTCTATATGTTGTTTTCTTGGCTCTGCTAACTTCACTCTGCGTTATTCAAGTAAAATTTTCCATGATTCTCTGTATTCACAATATTCATTGTTTCCTTCACCACAGTAATATTCCATTATATTCACATACCACAATGTTTAGTCATTCCCCAATCAATGAGTATCTACTCTTTTTATCACAAAAAAAATGCTGCTATACATATTTTGGTTTATGGAGGGACTTTCATCTTCTCCATGGCCCCTTTGGAGTATAAGCCTGGTAACGGAATCTCTGAGGCAAAGGATATGGGTATTTTAGTCACATTACTATTCCAAGATCCTTTCTAAAATTATTTCATGGACTCACAGTTACACAGCAATACTTTATTGTGCCTGTCTTCCAACAACCCTACCAACATCAACTATTCCCATCTTTTGTTATTTTTGCCAAATTTACAGGCTTTGAAGAAAAACCTCAGGGTTATTTAGATTTACATTTCTCTTTATCATTAGTGATTTGGAGCATTATTCAATGAGTTACTAAGTTACAATTCTTGGAGAACTGTTTTTTCATATCCTTTGCGTAAGGTTGAAAAAGGGGTTTTATGGGTTCAATATATAAAAAGGTGGTTGCCAGGGGAAATTTCCCCAATTAAGGAATAATTTCAAGTAAAAATTGACTTTTATGGTGATTTATTTATAACTAGGAAGGTTGAAGGTAGGGAAATTGAGAGAGAAAAACTCTGGCCCCGACCAGAGGCCCGGACCAGGTAAGAATTTAGAGGCCTGGCAGAGGGGCACAGAGGTTAATTAAACAAGGCTTCTAGCCACAAGGCCTTTTACAATTAGAGAGGTAAGAGAGGCCTCTCTGAGGGTAGAGCCTCCAGAAATGCCAAGGGAAGAGACAGAGAGTCAGCCTAACTTACTCACGTGACAATTCAAAGGGAAGCAGTCAGAGGTCCCACCAGAGTCTCAGCATTCCAACACTCTGTGAACCAGAATAGGTCCTCACCAGGTGCTCTCTTCCACCCAAGACCTTTGCAGACTAAGGACCTTCTCCTTTTAAAGGGGTCACTTATGCATCGCTTCCTGTGCCTCCCTCCTAATTTGCATGTCCAATCACAATAGACAATTCTCATAGTACTGCCTAGGGGTCAGTTAGTTGACTCTAGCACACTTGGGTTATGGACCTCCCAGAATTAGAGGTGGTCTCACCTTTGGTGACTAAATCTAAAGATGGGCAGTGTAGACTTAATCTAATTATCACATTTGACAACTTATGTATTGGGAATTGCTTTCTGTTACATATACATATGTGTACATATCTATTGTTTAATTAATATAATTTATGCCCATTAACTTTTTTAAGTACAAAGATTTCCCCCATTCAGCTACTCTTCTCTTCTTATCCTCAGGTCATTAATTTTGTTTGTGTAGAAGTTTTTCAGTTTCATGTAATCGGTGACTTATTTAATCTTTTGTAGTTTCTACTATTTTTTTTAAGAATTCATCTATTACCCATAGCTGTGAAAAGCATATCATTTACTTCTCTTCTGGATTTTTTTTTATGATATTACCTTTTATATTAAGATTATCTCTTCCACAGAACAGGAGTTAGGAGCAGTGTCCCAGTGATCTGGAAAATCCATGTAAAATTTTTTGATCTTCCCTTTGTATCAGAGAAGTAGTCTGAATATTTTTTGCTTTCTTTTGTGGAGCATTTACAGTACCTTATTGTAAAATTTAGGTAAAGTATTTGGTTAGAGGTGTAATGCGAGATTGCTAGCAGAAGCCTTTTGCTTCTGCAATTTCAAACTGTAACAGAAAGGCAGTTGGAGGTTTGAGAATCTTCAGAAAGTCATTTGGAGCCTGAGACTATAAATAGGGCTGAAGTTCCAACTGATGGGGGTTGTTGCCTTCTGGCTTTTGCTTTGACTGGGGGCTTTTGCTTTTTGGGCTTTTGCTTAGCCTGTTGGCTTCGGCTTTTTGGCTTGGTTTTGGCCTTTTGGCTTTGGCATTGGCTTGTGCTTATTTTGTCTTGGGGAAATTTGGACCTGTCTAATTTCTCTGGACCTCTCCCTGATCTCTCCATTACATCCCTGCTATTTCCCTGAAGTTCCCTTTGGGCCCTGAGGAAGGATGGCTTGGTGATTGGACATTGTGGGTTTAGATTCTGTAGGCAAGTAGGGCATCCTAAACAAGTTAACCCCAATTTAGTGATTTGATAAATATTTTACTTCAAAGGCAGTCAAACCTTCCTGACTGGGAGAGCCGGACTCTCTCAGTCTAAACCTCTCCTGCAACCCATCCCCCACCATCCAGCCTTCTTCCTAGCAGCAGTTAGAAAACCTAAAACCTCTTTCCCTCTGATTATTCCTGACTTTAATAACCCCCCTTTGTTACCTATACAAGTCTCTGGTGAATCATTGTATTGAAGATTAAGGCAAGGGCTAAAGAAGGAAGGAATTATTTTCTTTTTATTTCTTAAGGAAACCACAAGCATCCATCTTGGCAGGAAGTACCTATCCGAGACTTCCTGCAGCCATCAGTTTCACTGGCAGGGAGGAGCCCTTTTGTCCCCTCCTTCAAGGGACTTAGAAATTAACAAGAGAAGTCCTCCAGCCAGATATAAAACATTTCTGACTGGCCCAAATCCCCCTGTACCTTAGAGATACCTTCCCTGATTGAAGAACTCAGCCTATTTCCTCAGTATCCTTTGTCTCTAGCCTTGTTGAATAAGCCTGTTTAAGCTGCCATCCTATATACTCCCTGTCATTCCCTTACCTTCCTATATACCATCTCATTCATCCCTTCCCTATACTCAGTTATCTCCTTCATTCCCCTTCCAAATCACCTATATCCCTTTTATCCCTCCTCACTACCCAAATTGCCTGAGACCTGTTTAGATTACCAAATTTCTTTATAACAGAGTTTATGTAGTCTCTAAACTTTTTCTATGTTATCTGGTGGCCTTCAAAGATCATATTAAGATTTCTGCAAAACTCCTAAAAAATTCCTACTTAATTTCATATGCCATTAGAGAAATGTAAACCAGAACAATTCTGATATCACTTCATATCAATCAGATTGCCTAAAATGACAGAGGGGTAAAATGACAAATGTTGGAAGGAATATGGAAAAATGGGACACTTTTACACTGTTAGTGGAGCTCTGAACTGAGAACAATTTTGGAGAACAATTTGCAATTCCACCCAGAGTTACAAAACTTTGCATATCCTTAAACCCAGCTAAGCTATTGTTGGGTCTGTTTTCCAAGGAGATCAGTAATAGTAACATGGAGGCAGAAAACTGGGGATTGAGGGAATGCTCAATTGTTGCGTATGATTGTAATGGAATACTACTGAGCCATAAGAAATGATGAGCAGGTTAATTTTTTAAAAACTTGGAAGGAACTACATGGGATAATGAACAGAAAAATGAGTAGAAACATGAGAACACTATACATAACTACAGATTTAATATTTGAAGAATAAATTGTGAAGGTTACCTTTAGAGAATGAACTGAAAACATAATATATACACATCTGTTTTCTAGATAATGCTTTCTATGCTGTAGGGAGGGGAAAGAGGGGCTAAGATACATGCAAATCAACTGTATTAATTAAAAAACAACTATTTTTAATTTAAAAAATTCTTATGCCAACCTATGATATAGTGAAACCCTGATGGGGAAAGTAGCACTGTGGAAGCAATATACCTCTATATTATAGAATGGGGCTAGTCTAAGGCTAATTTTTGCCAGACTACTTCCCAGTTTTCTCAGCAGTTTTTATTGTTTCCCCCTAAGAAATGCCTGTTTTCTGGTTTATAAAAAATGAGTTGTTACATTGTTTCTGATTTTCTCATCTAATCTATTTAGTTGATCTATCTCTGTGTTTTTGAACCAATATTAAATGATTTTAACTAATATTTTAAAAGTTAGAGGCCTGGAAGTTCTTTATCTTTTTATTCCCTTGATACTTATTTTTCCAAATGAATTTTTATTACATTTTCTAATTCTGTAAAATACCACTTTGATAATTTTATTGGTAGAGCATCAAAACTGTAAATTAAATCAGGTCTAGCATCGTCATTTTTATTATATTAGTCTGGTTCAGTCACAACTACTGGATATTTCTCTAGCTATTTAAGTTATTCTATAAGAAAGCACTTTGCAGGAACACCTAGATGGCTCAGAGGATAGTGCCAGGCCTGGCACTGGGAAATTCTGGTTTCAAATCTGGCCCCAGACGTTTCCTAAGCTGTGTGACTCGGGGCAAATAAATCACTTAACCCCAATTCCCTATCCCTTATCACTCTTCTGTCCTGGAACAGATACTTAGGATGGATTCCAAGACAGAAGGAATGAGGTTGGTTTTGTTTTTTGTTTTTTTAAAAAAGGTAATCCCTTTGCAGTTGAATCTATAAAACTATCTACACAAACTATTTTGTGTACTTTGTTAGATTGATTCCCAATTTTAATTTTTTGCACTTTGTATTTAATTTACATTTCCCTTTTTATTATTGCTTTTGGACTTGTTAATATAGATGATCTGTTGATTTTTAAGGGATTATTTTGTAGACTGTAACTTTGCTAGTTATTTTCTAAGTTAGTATCTTTGATGATTCCCTAGAATTTTCTCAGAAACTATCATGTTATTAGCAAATAAATATAGCTTAATCTTTTATTTGCCTATCTCAATTACTTCCATTTCTCTTATCATTGCTATGGCTAGTATTTCCAGAACTGTACTAAATAATTATGGAGCATCTTGCTTTACTACTGCATGTATTATGTTCACCTATAATTACATATGATATTTGCTTTTGGTTTCATATAGATATTTTTTAATGATATTGAAAAAAAGTCCCTACTATGTATATAACAATACAGGACTTTTTGCATAAAGGTATGTTATTCTTTGTCAAAGGCTTTCCTGCATTGTTTTTGCTGTTTTGTTATATTACTATGCTGATTGTTTCTCTACTGCTGAACCATCACAAACCTGATATAAATTCAACATGGTCATAAATGATACTTTGGATGAACTGTTATATTCTGTTTGACAGAATTTTATTTAAAAATTTGAATCTATATTCATTAATGATATCCACCTCGAGTTTTCCTTCTATACTTTGTCTTTCCTTAGTTTAAGTATTAAGTATACTATTATGAGGTACTCAGATTTTTATATTAGATATACTTTTATGGGACAAAAAGAAGTGTGGTAGAATTCTTTTTCAGTTTTTGAGAATAATTTGTGTAGTATTGATATTGTTCTTTAAAGTCTTAATAGAATTCTCCTGTGATTCCATCAGAGCCAGTTGTTATTTAATACTTCCGGTTAAAAAGGGGGAAAGGATGTACTTGCACAAAAATATTTATGGCTGTTCTTTTTGTAGTGGCAAAGAATTGGAAATTGAAGGGATGTCCCTTGATTAGGGAACAGCTGAACAAATTGTGGTATATGATGGTGATGTCATGCTGTAAGGTGATGACTATCATGCTGTAAAGAATGATAAACTGCTTGATTTCTACATGAACTGGAAAGACATACATGAGCTGATGCAGAGTGAAACAAGCAAAATTGTACACAGAAATGGCATTACTGTGGAATGATCAACTGTGTTAGACTTAAATACCCTTAGCAATGCAATGATCCAGGACAATTCTAAGGGACTTGACAAAGAATGCTATCCACTTCCAGAGAAAGAAAGAAACTGTTGGAGTCAGAATGCAGATGAAAACATATGATTTATCACTTGTTTATTTGGGCTCGAGTTTTATATGATTATTCACTTATAAGAATGAACAATATGGAAATGTTTTGTATGATAATATATACATAACACAGAATGAATTGCTTGCCAGCTCAGGAACGGTGAGGGAAGGGAGGGTGACAATTTGGATCATATAAAAAACTTATGTGGAAATCTGTTATTCCATATAATTGGTAAAATAATACATGTTTTAGGTAGACTTCCGGTTAAGATGGTGGCAGAGTAAGGAGCAGCTGCTTGATCTCTCCTGACTGAAGCATACAGAACCCCTCAAGGGGAAATAAAAACGAGTCCAGAGGAACGAAGGAACCCCACAACAGGGCGCAGCATTGAAGGTACTCAGAATCGGGGCATTTCCACGCTATAAAGGGGTGAAACAGCTCTCACTAAAACGGGAGAGGAAGACGCCCCTCCCCCACCCCCCAAACCCCACACCTCGCACAACGCCAACGCACAAGTGGGAAAACAGGATTGGGACAACCAATCACTGGCAGCCCCGGGGCTTGTACCTGTGTGCTGCAAGACGAGGGACCCCTGGTGGCTGGGGGTGCGCACGGACTTTCCCTGAGTGTCCACCTAGGTAAAGGCACTGCCTCCGGCCTGGACAAAGCGCTGAAGGCATCGCCTCAAGTGCGAATAAAGATCTCCAGCCCATGGACTTTCACTACCTTCTGCAGGGGGTGAAGGCAGGCCCTAAGAGCATCTGCTCAGGCAAAGGCAGTGCCCTAGGCTTGAATAACGATCTCCAGCCCAGGCTTGGACCTCCAGTGAGGACCCGGTGCAGACCAGAGCGTGCTAGTGGAAGCAGCCCCAAAGACTGCTGAAGGAACCTCGGGCAGAGGGGCAGACCGGGAACTACCAGGAGGCCTGACCCCGAGGACAAGGAGACTGGAGCCCCCGGAGCTTGCAAGGCCCAGGCAGACCCTGAGTGCAAAGACAAAGCTGAAAAGGGGCGGGGCTAACAATGGCCAGCAATAAGGAAGTCCAGAAGAAAAAGACCATCAAGAGAAACTCTGGAACACTGGACAACTTCTACACAGAGAAAATCCAGACAACAGAGGAGGGAAAACAAAAATCCAAACCTCCCCCAAAAAATGAAAGCTGGTCACAAGCTATGGAAGAGTTTAAAAATGAAATGCTGAGGAAGATGGAAGAAATCTGGCAAGAAAATAACAGTTTAAAAGGCAGAATTTTGCAATTGGAAAGTGAGACAAGACAACTGAAGACCAAAAATGACCAGATTGAAAAGGAAAACCAAAACATTAGAGCCGAAAACCAAAACATTAAAGCCGAAAACCAAAACATTAAAGCCAAAAACCAGTCCTTAAAGGCTAGAATAGAACATTTAGAAACCAATGATCTCTCAAGACAACAAGAACAAATAAAACAAAGTCAAAAGACTGATAAAATAGAAGGAAACATGAAATATCTCAATGAGAGAGTGACAGACCAAGAAAACCGGTCTAGAAGAGACAACTTGAGAATCATTGGTATTCCAGAAAAGGCAGAAATTAATAGAAACTTGGACTCCATACTT
>NW_025367847.1:0-3974 GCF_016433145.1 Gracilinanus agilis | reverse complement strand
ATATATATATAAATGCTGATGATTTATGTGGGTTATTTTGTATCCTGCAACATTGCAAAACTTGTTGATTATTTCCACTAGCTTTTTCATTGATTATTGTTAAAAAGAAATGAAAAGGGTGGATATATATCTATATATCTTTATCTTTCTAGATCTTTTGAGAATTAATTGTATAGATGGATCTCAGAGATAGTATAAATGGAGGAGGGATTGTATGCTCAGGCCTACGCTGGCTATAGTTGGTGAGGGAGAAAGCACAGTCTTCTCTTACGGATGTTGATATAATCTATGCCTCTCCTCCCTGACAAGCTTGGTTGACTAAACTTGTCAATTATCCACTTTTAACAGTTTGCCCATTAACAGTTTGAAGGGAACCCCTGAGAGACTCTATGGATGGTTAACCTCTCTAGGTCCCAACCTCAGGTTGGATTAGTTGTTGATAAGGGCTATTGATTAGCTATTTGAAATGTTGTGACCTGACTGCATATTGATCTTCCCTTCCCTAGGGCTTTGGTATAATAACCACTCACAAAAGGTACTTGCTGGTAAACACTATATTAAATCTATTGATGGGTTAAGGAAACAAGGTAACGGGATTGAGGATTTAGGAAACCCTATTGCTAATTGATTGACTAGTAATATAAGTTGTTGATCAAGGTCTGGAGATTGCTAGGTTGTAGAAGCTGGAGGTTCTTCACCCTCTCACTAACTCTGATCTAACTTGGCCACAGCCAAGACAGAGATTAGGGAAGGCTTTTGATGATGTTGATAGATGAATCAGTAAACTTTCTCAGCTCTAATAATAATGATGTTGATTGCTCTCTAGCACTCTCAGTAGGATAACAGGTCACAGGTTTCAGGCCTACCTTTTCACCCTTCACCTCCCACCTTCCCAAGATCCTGCTCCAATCTGAGCTCATTTGTGTAGTCACTTGAGGGTATTTATAGGGCTGAGGCCAACTGCTTTTTGCCCTTAGCTCACAGCACCTGGGGATATTCTGATGTTCTCAACTGCTGGTCCTGTCATTCAAAGTGGCAAAATTCAAAGTGGATTTTAACATTCTCTTGGATTCTTTAAGTAGACCATCATATCATCTACAAAGAGTGATAGCTTGGTCTCCTTGTTGCCCATTTTAATATCTTAAATTTCTTTTTCTTCACTAATTGCTACTTCTAGTGTTTCTAGTACAATGTTAAATAATAGAGGTGATCAGGGGCATCCTTGTTTCACTCCTGATCTTATTGGGAAGGCTTCTAATTTATCCCTATTGCATATGATGCTTGGTGATGGTTTTAGATATATACTGTTTATTATTTTTAGGAAAGGCCTTTCTATTCCTATACTTTCTAGTGCTTTCAAAAGGAATGTGTATAGTATTTTGTCAAAGGCATTTTCTGCATCTATTGAGATAATCATGTGATTTTTGTTAGTTTGCTTGTTGATATGGTCAATTATGTGTATGGTTTTCCTAATATTGAACCATCCTTGCATTCCTGGTATAAATCCCACCTGATCATAATGGATAACCTTCATGATCACCTGCTGAAGTCTTTTTGCTAGTATTCTATTTAAGATTTTTGCATCTATGTTCATTAGGGAGATTGGTCTGTAGTTTTCTTTCTCTGTTTCTGGTCTGCCTGGCTTTGGAATCAGTACCATATTAGTGTCATAAAAGGAATTTGGTAGAACTCTTTCTTTGTTTATTATGTCAAATAGTTTGCATAGTATTGGGATTAGTTGTTCTTTGAATGTTTGATAGAATTCACTTGTAAATCCATCAGGCCCTGGAGATTTTTTTTAGGGAGTTCTTTGATGGCTTGTTCAATTTCTTTTTCTAATATGAAATTATTTAAATTTTCTATATCTTCTGTTCTTAATCTAGGCAATTTATATTTTTGTAAATATTCATCCATATCACCTAGATTGCTATATTTATTGCCATATAATTGGGCAAAATAGTTTTTAATGATTGCCTTAATTTCCTCTTCATTAAAGGTGAGGTCTCCCTTTTCATCTTTGATACTGTTTTCTTTCTTTCTTTTTTTATATTAAATTTACCAGTATTTTGTCTATTTTATTTGTTTTTTCAAAGTACCAGCTTCTAGTCTTTTTTATTAATTCAATAGTTCTTTTGCTTTCGATTTTATTAATTTCTCCTTTAATTTTTAGGATTTCTAATTTAGTTTTCACTTGGGGATTTTTTATTTGTTCACTTTCTAGTTTTTTAATTTGCATGCACAATTCATTGACCTCTGCCCTCCCTATTTTGTTAATATATGTAGTCAATGATATAAATTTCCCCCTTAGTACTGCTTTGGCTGCATCCCATAGGTTTTGGTAAGAAGTCTCATCATTGTCATTCTCTTCAGTGAAATTATTAATTGTTTCTATGAATTGTTCTTTAACTAAATGATTTTGGAGCATCATATTATTTAATTTCCAATTAGTTTTTGGTTTACCTCTCTATGTATCCTTGCTAATAACTATTTTATTGCATTATGATCTGATAAGGTTACATTTATTATTTCTACTTTTTTGCATTTGTTTGCTATTTTTTTATGTCCTAGTATAGTGATGGGCAAACTACAGCCCACGGGGCCAGATATGGCCCCCTGAAATGTTTTATCTGGCCTGTGGACATTGTTCCTGACCTGATGAATACAATGAGTAGAGTACAATACAATGAGACTTCAAAAGAGTTGCCTTAGAAACAGGCTGACAGATGAGCATTTCCTCTCCTTTGGCTCCCTCTTTAAAAAGTTTGCCCATCACTGCCCTAGTCCATGGTCAGTCTTTGTGAATATGCCATATGCTGCTGAAAAGAATGTATATTCGTTTTTGTCCCTATTTATTTTTCTCCACATATCATTAACCCCAATTTTTCTAAGATTTTGTTCACTTCTCTTACCTCTTTCTTATTTATTTTTTGGTTTGATTTATCTAGATCTGATAGAAGAAGGCTCAGGTCTCCCACTAGTATAATTTTATTATCTATTCTCTCCTTAATCTCCCCAAATTTCTCCTTTAGATATTTAGATGCTGTACCATTTGGTGCATACATGTTTGGTACTGATATTCCCTCATTGTCTATACTGCCTTTTATCAGGATGTAATTACCTTCCCTATCTCTTTTGACTAGATCTATTTTTACTTTGGTTTTCTCTGATATCATGATTGTAACTCCTGCCTTCTTTTTCTGATTTGATGTCCAATAGATTTTGCTCCAGCCCTTAATCTTTACTTTGTGTGTGTCTATCTGCCTCATGTGTGTTTCTTGTAGACAACATATGGTAGGATTTTGGTTTTTAATCCATTCTGCTTTTTGCTTCCATTTTATGAATGAGTTCATCCCATTCACATTCAGTGTTATTATTACCAGTTGTGTATTCCCCAACATTTTGAGTTCATCTCCTTGTCCTGCCCTTTCTTCTTTCACTATTTCCTTCTATACCAGTGTTTTGTTTTTAATCAGTCCCACTAATCCCCATCCTTATTTTACTTCCTTTTCTCCCCCCTCCCTTTTTATTTTCCTCTTTTTTACTTTTAGGGTCTTTTTGAGTTACCCCCACACTCTCCATCCCTAGTACTGCTTCTCTCCCCACCAGTCCATTTCTTATCCTTCTACTTCTCTATAGGACACAAATCAATTCTGTGCCCCAATAGGTCTGATTGTTCTTCACTTTTTGAGTCAATTTCAATGCACATATGACTTAAGTATTTCCTGTCTCTGACCTCTTTACCCTTCCATGCACTTCTTTATGAAATATAAGTTTATCCCATTTTGTCTCTTTTCCCATTTCTCTTAATATTATCCTTTTTTACCTCTAGTTTTATATATATTTATATATAGATGTATATATCTTGACATTTCATCCTATACAGTTTGTAACTATTCCCTCTAAGTATAATTCCTCTAGCTTTCCTGATGGTAATAACAATTTTTAAGAGTTACCAATATCATCTTTTCTTATAG